>NC_092739.1:17814087-18114087 GCF_047496795.1 Chiloscyllium punctatum
TGTGAAAAGGGCTTTCACCAACAGGAAACGCCAAATTTATGACTTGCTCTTAATATGC
Source organism: Chiloscyllium punctatum (assembly GCF_047496795.1). NCBI lineage: Eukaryota > Metazoa > Chordata > Chondrichthyes > Orectolobiformes > Hemiscylliidae > Chiloscyllium > Chiloscyllium punctatum. The sequence goes on from NC_092739.1 coordinate 17,814,146, forward strand.
AATTAATATGTTTAATAAATTTAACATTCACAGGTTAGACCAAGTAAATTGGTTTTGTAGCAAGCTGCAACACTCATTGTAATCTTAACTGTAAAAGAAATATTTGTCAGATGAATGTGTGTCCTGGATTCTTTTTTAAGCAGGTAAATTGTTAACAATAGGATCCCATTGTCTTGGATGCAGAAGACTATGAAATTAGGTTCATCCAATTTACCTAATAAAATGGTTTTTAATACTATTCTGCAAATCATAAGTTGTGTTCTAGTTATAATATGGAGAAGCACCTATATTGAGTATTCTGATGTTTTGATTTTTTTTAAGTTCCTTTGTAGTTTATCTATAGACCATAAAATGGAGAAGCAGAATTAGGCCATTCAGCCCATTGAGTCTGCTCCACCATTCAATTGTGTTATGTTTCTCAACCCCATTCTTCTTCCTTCTCCCCGTAATCCGAGTTTCCCTTACTAATCAAGAACATATCTATCTGTGTCTTAAGTACACTCAATGACTTAGCCTCCACAGCGTTCTACAGCAAGGTGTTCCACAGATTCACCACCCTCTGGCTGAAGACATTTGTCCTTATCTCCATTCAAAAGGGTTATGCCCTCAGGTCCCAGTCTCTCCTACTAGTGGAAACATCATCTCCATTTCCACTCTGTCCATGCCTCTCACTATTCTGCAAGTTTCAATCTGATCTCTCCCTCATCCTGTTAAACTCCGAATGCAGATCCAGAGTCTTCAGCAATTCCTCATATGATGAGCCCTTCATTTCCTGAGATCATTCTTGTGAATCTCCTTTGGATCCCCTCCAATGTCAGTACATCCTTCCTAAGATATGAGGCCCAAATTTCTCTCAGTATTCCAAATGTGACTTGAGAAGGGTTTATACAACCTCAGCAGTGCATCTCTGCTCTTCTGTTCTGGCCCTGTTGAATCAAATCCTAACATTACATTTGACTTCCTAACTATCCATTGAATCTGCATAGTTACCTTAAGAGAATCCTGAACTAGAACTCCCAAGTCCCTTTGTGCTTCAGATTTCTGAAGCCTTTCCTCATGTAGACTCTTTTACCTACTTCCCAAAGTGCATAATCATGCACTTTCCCATATGTATTCCACTTGCTACATCTTCGTCCACTCTCCTAGCATGTACAAATCCTTCTGCATCTGTCCCGATTCCTCAACAATATCTGTAAAATCTGCATAGGCTGTAGGTAGAGGTTGAATAATCCGAGAAATTGATGTACTGTGCCTGGTTATATTCAGTTTTTATTTAAGAAATGAAATATACATATCCTTTAAAAAAGTTAAGAACTGTTGTGATTATGAATCTGCTAATTATGAAGGAGTTGGTCGTTTAGACTTGAATGTACCGGATCCTTCACACGGGCTGACTGAACTTTTGGAGGCATTATATTCTAGTCTTCTGGAGAACTGGGAAGGTTAGACATTTTCTCAACAGTAAAAGGACAGGACAAAGCATCTTACAGTGTATTGTGTGTTGTTCTCCAGATGCATACAATGAATTAGATGAGTATTTATTACCTTCTCCTGTATGTCTTTGTTTTCTGGTCTCCCATGCAGCCTCCCATCCTGTGTTGTGTGCCACAAGATTTTTCTAAATATTGCTTCCTACCCTTCCTCACTGCAGGCAATGCGCTCGCATGTAAGTCTCTTCCAATTAAAGATTCTTCCCTGTTGATATGAAGAGGCTTAAGAGAAGATTCTCACTTTTTCATTCTCTTTGATTGAAATGTTATAGCCATAAATAATTCCAAGCAACGGGAATGGGGTGTCCTGTCAGTGAGCTACACTATTTCCTATTGCTACCCAAGGCTACCCTTTCAAAATGTCACTTAGAAAATCGAAGCTTCTCAAATGGTGTTTACAGTCCTGAACAGCAAGCAATCTGCAGAACTGACAAAGCAGTTGACACTTTATAAAAGAAAGTCATAGTTAAGTTAGTTATTCAACTTGATAAATTCTTTGCAAGTACAGTTTTTAGATTCATGACCTTTCAATTTATTTTAAATTACTAACTTGACGAGTAAAGTGTTCTTATTTTAAGCTGGAAGGGTGTACAAAGTTTGATTTTAAAATCACTCCTCAATGTATTCCTCTTAATTCACTTAGTCTTTAATTAAAATTACTTGATAATTCAAACATCACCAATAACTCCCAGTTGGCATATTGCTTCATTCGTCTAATTAGATTAAATCAAATTTGAGTGCAAGGTTTTGAATTATCAAGCCTTGATTAAATGGAACAGCAGATTTTACAAGAGTAACATTCTCCAACATTGGAGGTTTTTCTTTTGGTTTTATTGATATCTGGGGCTAATTGGGTGAATAACACTTCATGAGGTTCTTCCCCCTGAATATCCTCCTCAAACTCCTTTGTACTGTAACCAACAGAAAATCTGTCATGGACCAACACAACTGGATAAAATTTTAGTAAGAAACTTTAAAACATTTCTATTACAAATATGATTTTTGGTATATTCAAATAACTGGTCTGGTTTTAATAATACAGTCGAAGGTAGGTTTATCTTAAAGCTAAACATTACTCAGATAACCACCCAGTTTTAAATAACTGAAAATGACTCTAAAACATGATACAGAACCATTTGTTGGTTACATTGTTGTAGGATACTAAGTTTTCAGCAACATTTAAAAAAAGCTTTTAAAACCCATAGATGAATATCATTTGAGTTTTACAAAGCTTAATTTCAGATGTCTTTTCAAAAGTTGTCACAGAGGCCCATTGTCTAACTGAGTTGTATTCAAACAGTTGGTTCAAGGTTAAGTTGCATTGTTGGCTCATTATATTAACAGCAGTACATTGTTTCAACCGGCAAGGGTCCTGAAAGTTCAAGTCAATTATGAAAGAAGTATTCTTTGCTTATTTTGGTTTACAATAAAATATTTGCTCTGAAGATGAGGCAACATTAGCTGCGCTTTCTCTCCGCAGATGCTGCTAGGCCTACTGAGTTTTCCCACCTTCTATTCTGAAAGAAGTCTATTACCTTGCAAAGTTTGAAAAGTACATTCAATTGAAACTAAGATGTTTTATTGACAGTTGCTGCTGGCATAAAGTAACAACAATTCACCTTTTTATGTGGATCTACAATATATGTGCATATAAGAAAGAGTTAAATAAATGACAGGAACTTAAGTTTCTGTAAATCTGAAACTACTGTAAATATTTCTTGATGTATTCAAAACAACACACAAGGAATTATTAAACAGGTATTTAGACAAGCAAGTATTCAACAAAGCAATAGATATGTTTCTATCCAATTCTAATTTTAGTTAGACTGCTACAAATACAATAACATATCTTTTATCTCAGTTGAATATATTGCCAGAACAAGGAAACCAGTGAGCAGTCTAATCGGCAGGCTATTCTACATGGAAGGGGTGAGACATATAAATGGAATCTAGGTTTAAAGCAATGTAATAGCAGAAGCATAATATATTTAAAGTTATTAGAGTTTAAAATTCTACAAATGACTCTTGTCAATCCCCCATTAAAGTATTTTTTTGCACAGCAAGATTAATATGGGATCACACAGAAGGAGGTACAGTGGATAGATCACAGTGGGGAGTGAGGGAAGAATTTGAAACATATGGGAGGAAGTCCCCATGGACTGTAAATGCCATCATAGAAGCTGGTCTTATAATCTAATTGTCTATGTTGTAACTTATTTGTGATTCTATATAATGTTATCAAGTTGAAGGTGTGTACTGTACCTTTGAGAGAGTGAAAGCTGTTTTGCACAGAGCTTGCACGCACCTGTCATGTAACCGACTAGCAGTCTGAGTGTACTGGAAATTTGAAAATATGTAACATTTGTCTGTGAAACACATACCTGAGTTTTGGTTGCAATTTTTACAACAATTCGAATTGAACCAATCAGTTTAAAGTATGCCCTAGGACACTTAAACCCCATCTATTTTGAATTTGTTTTGCCAACATCAAACCAATGAGACGATCCAATGCTGGGGATATAAAGAAGCAGACGTTTTGACAGAGAGAGAGACTAACTGCCATCGCCAAAGTAACTGCCAATAACACACACTGTCAAAAGTAACTTTTATTTCTTTTGAAAGACCTTTGCAATGGAAGGCATCCCAGAGTGAGTTACAGCCAGAGGAAGTCAGACGCCGATGACAACAGCCGAAGTGTAGTTTTGAAATTAAGCTGATGTAACTTTAATACGTGTTTATTTGAACAGTATATTTTATAGAGTGCAAGGCAGACAATAAATTGTTAAGACAATGGAGGCTTAGAGTTGTAAATAATTGTTTTTTATGTTCATTTTTGTTATTTTTCTTTAAATAGTGGAATTTTGGGACTTCTCTGTCAGTCTAACAGATTACGAGGCATAGTGCCACTATTTCTATGAACTCTTCCTGTAGCATAGAGTAACACAGAATGCCTCCCATCATGTCCAGACCGACACTTTTGGAGCACAGTCTAGATAATTTCACTCCCACATCTCATTCTTTTCCCATATACTGGCCATGAATTTCTATTTCAAATACTTACTGAAATCTTTTCTGAAATGACTAGAAAGTCATCAGGTATTGCACTCCAAATTCTTATCATATATTATATAAAAGGACTTTTCCTTATGTTGTATCTGGTTCTTCTGCCAAATTTCTTAAACCTGTGCCCCCTGCTTATTGAACTTTTAACCACTCAAAATGGTTACTCTGTATTTACTTGTTTATTCAAAACAGATATTGAAAACCTCTATCAATTCTTCTTTGCTGTAAGGAGAACAGCCTCCGCTTCTCCAGTCTTCACATTGTAACATTGACTCCTCCTTTCTGGAACCACTCTAGCAAATCTTTCATCGATCCTTTCCAATGCCTTCACTTCCTTTTTAAAGTGTTAAACCCAGAATTGGCAATAATGCACCATGTGCGGAGTGTAAACTCTTTTTTTTAATGTAGGTAATTATGTCAGGTTTTGCCAATTGTCACCTGCTTCATGTGTATCCACAAACTCTGACCACCACAGAAAAGTCACCAGCTGGAATATGGTAGAATATTCTTTGTCTGGATGAGTGCATCTCCAACAACACTAAAGTATTTAGCAGCGAATTTGTTCTTATAGTGTTTCTTTATTTTCTGTTTCTTCCCTTTATTCTCACTTCTTTATCTTTTTGCAGTCATTCCTCTTTGTATAAATCAAGCTGACAACTGTCATTTCCTGCCAGTCGTCACTTCGAGTGGTCCAAAACTCTCAAAGCCAATGGATGTGGAAGCCAATTACAGATTGATTGGATTTATTGAGGGGGTGATGTCTTCTACTAAAGCTGGTCGAGGAGATAAATGTTGGCCAGAGCATCCCACACTTCAAAAATAGTACCGTGGAAGAATTGGTATGTGGAGCTTTGGCCTCAGTCTTGTGATCAGGGCTCATTTTTTGATCAAATTGGCTGTAAGAATGCTTGCAATGAATGGAGTGAACCCTCAGTATATGGGAGTCTGGATGTCCATGAATCACAGAAAAATCGCCTGCAAGTACAGCAGGTAATAAAGAAGGCAAATGGAGCTTTGCCATTTACTGCAACAGGAATAAAGTATAAAAGCAGGGAAGTATTGCTGTACAGGTATTAGTGAGACCACACCTAGAATATTATGTATAGTTTTTGTCCCTTTTCTTCTTCCCCCCCCCCCCCCCCCCCCCCACACACCTTGAGGAGGGTTGTAGATGCAATAGAAGCAGTTCAGAGGAGGATCACTAGAATGATTCGAGAAATAAGAGCTTTGTCCATTGAAGATAGATTGAGAAGGTTAGACCTGTACACGTTGGAGTTTAGAAGAATGAGAGGAGATTAATTGGGATACGTAAGATTTTAAAGGTGATTGACAAAGTAGACATAGGATGTTTCGCCATGTAAGGCAATTCAGATGTCATAATTTTAATAGATTTAAAACCAAGATGAAGAGAAATTACTTTTGTCAAATCTATGGAATTCTCTACCCAGAGTGTGGTAGATGTTGAGGCATTGAATAAATTTAAGGAGGTGATAGACATTGTCCATTAGTAATGGGTTGAATGGGTATTAAAAACGGGCAAGAAAGTGGCATTGAAACTGAGGTGAGATTGGTCATGATCGTATCAAACAGTGAAGCAGACTTGAGGGGTGAAATTGCCTACTCCTCTTAGTTCTTATGTTTCTCAAGCTGTGATGTTTCAATTAATTATCATTTCCACTTATAGTGGCACACTCGAGAAAAACTCTTCAGACATGAAATCAGCAAATATCATTTAGTAAACACAGATGTCTCCATTTTTTGTTTAGCGAGGCCACTTGGAAATTATTTTGTTGATTGTTTCCAACATTTTTTTTCTGGAAAATGAGAACACCTGGATTCTCTTAACTGTTTGCTCACATTTTGTAATGTGATGCAACATTCTTTTGGACAAAAGATGAGTGATGTTCTTGGGGGAGGGAATTTTATCTTTTGAAATGGTATTTTGTCTCCGACTCTGCTGCAAACAGATGCCCCAATGAGAAAAATATATTTCTCTGCTCATTTCTACAGAGGTTGTGTAATTAGTCAACTTAAGTGGCTTAATGTCTGCTACTTGTGCAATAAAGTTGGATTTTTAATTTTACAGCAAATAAACTATCCACATGCACAAAATTAAATATGTTGCCATTTTATTTTCCCATGTTTGTTTGGAAATTTGCTTTAATAACATTGCTGCAATAGCTGTAAAGAGCTCTTTCAAGTATATTATGGTGGTGGTGCAAAAGGTCTGAGAAGTTACTGGCCAATCTTCTGTATAAATTGCTCGTCCATTAACCACCATCCTTTAAATGAAAAACTCTATTTGGTCACTAGAGGGTGCTAGACCACAACATAGGTTTAACGTTGCTCTCTGGTTTTCTCATCTACCAGGTGTCATTATGTTCTGAACTGAATGGTCCCTGGTGTTTTTGCAGAGTCCTAACCTCACAAGGCAGGATATCAGACACACAACCTGACACTTTAGTCTTTCTGTTTAGAAGCATTAAATGTGGCATTGCGTAAGCTTTTAACCTTGATTTTAACTCGTTCTAATTACTCCATTAGTATGCAGACATTTAAAAAGGCTGAGTCAGTCCAGCAGTAAAAATTAAGACCCTGTGTTTCGTTTTAACAAGAATTTTTTTTTCTCTATTTATAATAATATTACATACTCTAGAATACTTGAATACAAATACCGAAGTCAGTAACCAGAGAGCACTGCAGTGTTGCAAAAATGTCTGTTGCTGGATCTGAATTTTGAAAAGATTTGTGCATATTAGAAATGAATGACAGAATCGAGCACAATTAAAAGAAGACTCCAAGACAACCCAACACCTTACAATTAAATTAGTACTTTTGATGTGTAGTTATTGTTGTAATGTACAAAAATTGACTCTTCACCTTTTTCTTTATATATAATCTATCCTGCTCAATAATCTGCACTCCAAAAGGTATCTAAAATATCAATAATAGTGGAATTCTACTGGAGGCAAAATGGATTATATTATTGATGTACATGCAGTGTTCGCTACGTTCTCAAGCTGCTTGCTGGCTTAATTCAAACAGAAGCTGAAAGTCATTGATCATTAAGTGACACTATCAATCAGTTGGTTCTTGTTTTATTTTACGCATTAATTTCATATTGTTATTTGTTTATCTATTCTTAGGTATCCTTTAATGTCTTATGGTTGCATCATTGTATCAATTTCTTCAGTATCATAACTCATTTGTTTCAGAATGTGCAATTTGGAATTTAGGACCTGGGTTTATTTAGCCAAAATTCCAGAGCATTATCTGTCTGACTGCTCTCACGCTCTGTGACCTGAGAATCCCACAAGTGACTGATAACTAACTTCAAAACAAAACATGCCTTCTTTAGTAAATGGATGGCAAAAACAACTCTCCTGGGAAACATTCATGGATATAATCCTCCAGTCTGGAAAGCAACCATTCACTAGTACTCTGATTCCTGTTGCCAAGCCAATTTTGTGTCTGTGCTGCCATTGTATCTTTCATTTGATTCCCTCTAGCAAGACTGTTATTGTCAAATGCCTTTTGAACTACCATATAAAGTAAATGGCCTGCATTATTTTGATTAACCCTCCATTATTTCATCAAATAACTTAAGTATGATTTGCCTTAAATCCATAATTTAATTATTTACTCACTAACCTTTTTTTTGAAGATATCATAGAATCCCTACAGTGTGGAAACAAGTCATTCGACCCTACAGGTCCATAGCGACCCTCCACAAAGTAACCTACCGAGGCCCATTCCCCTACCCTATTAGTCTACGTTTACCCCAAATTACTGCACTGAAACTACATATCCCTGAACATTATGGGCAATTTAGCATAACCAATTCACCGAACCTGCACATCTTTGGATTGTGGGAGGAAACTGGAGCACCCGGAGGAAACTCACACAGACAGAGGGAGAATGTGCAAATTCCACAGACAGTCACATGAGACCGGAATCGAACCCAGGTCCCTGGTGCTGTGAAGCAGCACTGAGCCACTGTGCTGCCGTGTGCTTTCTGTGCTCATCTTTGTTCTCTTTGTATGAACATTTACATTTGCTGTGGTTTGTTTTTTCTATCCCACTTTAACCTTTTGCCATCCAGGGAATTGTAACTTGGATACTTCATCTTTCCCCCTTCACTGGAATATGTTTACTCTGGACCAACCCATCTCCATTTTGAAGGCCTCGATCATTTATTGGATATTTGACTCCAGTCCACATGGGACAGATGCCTTTTAATTCATTTAAACTACTTCTATTAAATATTGTTACATATGATGATTCCTTGTGTTTTTTCATAAACTTGCTTAACCTGTTTTCCTCATGGGAGCCCCAACTACTATCCTTCTGGAACTATAACCGTTTGATTGGTTGGAGGGTTGGAATTCCATTTGCTGCCAGATAGATGTTCACCGTCTCTATGCTAAAGCCAAACAGAGCATTATAGAGTCTTTTGTTAAAGGTTAGTGGCTATTTGTTCATGGGATGTGAATGTCGCTGGAAAAACCAGCATATGTTGTCCATCCCTAAATACCCTTGACAGCAGTTAAGATTCAACCACATTGCTGTGGGTCTGGAGTGAAATGTCGGCCAGACAAAGAAAGGATGGCAGATTTCCTTCCCTACAAGACATTATTGAACCAAATATTGTTTTTTTTTAAAATGATAATTGATGGGAGATTCATGACACCATTTCGGAGACATGCTGCCAATTCAAGATTTAATGATTAATTGAATTTTAAATTCTACCAGTAGCTGTAATTTGAAATTATGTTCCCAGTGCATTCGTCTGGACCTCTGGGTTATGAGTCCAATGACATTGCCAGTATTAAAAACAAAGTGCTAAGGAAACTCCGCAGTTCTAATAGTATCAGTGGGGAGAGAAAGACTTTGTGTTTCGAGTCCAGTGTGTCACTACTTCTTATGGACTCATTTCATGCTTAACTTGAAAAATTTAATTCTATCTGTTTCTCTGCAGATGCTGTCAGACTTGATAAGTTTCTCCAGCACTTACCATTTTTAATCCATATTTCTAGCATCTACACTAGTTATCACATTGTCAGCTTCTCCTAATTCCCTTCCCTTCGATCATTTTTGTTACTACCATAATGTAGCTCCATCAGCAACTTGTATTTTATCGAACTAACCTTACTCGCCCTACTGATTTATATATGCTTTCCAAACTCGTCTGATGCTTCTTATTTGTTCCTGTCTCATCCTTTCCTTCCCAAACTGTTCTTTAGTGCTACTTGTCTTTCCTAATCCTTCATATGCAACTTGTTTCTCCTTTTAAATATTTTATCCTAGTGCTTATCCCCCTGTGAGATTTGTTTAAACCCTCTCCCACACAAATAATAAACCTTCCTCCAGGAATACTAGTCCTAAGTTTTTAATGTTGCTGATATCACCTTGAATAGGTTCTTATTGCCACAGAACTGGCCTCACTGTCCCAAATATATAAGCTTTTACCTGCTTGCACTGCCTCTGTAGCCACCCACTAACCTGTCTTATCCTAGTATTTTTCTGTTCTTTCATTTACCAGAAAATTATGATGAGAGTAATGTAGAGAGTACTTTCTGTAAGTCTTATACTTTAATTTCCTTCCTAGCTCATGAAGCTCTTCCTGCAGAATCTTAATCCTTTCCTTTTCAATGCAATTGCTCCCCACTTGAATCACCATTTCTAGCTGTTACTTCTCTGGCTATCGAAACCCCTACGACGATAGCGCTCCTACAAAATGCTGCACCCTTTTGTGCAGTCTTCTGCGTTGTGCGGGCTGTAGACTGCACTCCACTGAGATATTGTTACCCTTGTCGGTGTCAGTTCTGAAAAGTCTGTTTCGGTGTCAGTTTCAATTTGATGGTTCCCCGAAGGATTTCTGCATCTCGTTCCTCTCCCCACTTTTCTTTATGGCCACCCTCTTATAACTGAAAATGTGTTGCTGGAAAAGCGCAGCAGGTCAGGCAGCATCCAAGGAACAGGAGAATCGACGTTTCGGGCAATAAGCTCTTCTTCAGGCTCATGCCCGAAACGTCGATTCTCCTGCTCCTTGGATGCTGCCTGACCTGCGCTTTTCCAGCAACATATTTTCAGCTCTGATCTCCAGCATCTGCGGTCCTCACTTTCACCCTCTTATAACTGTCAAACTTTGTAGCTAAGGGAGTGACTCAGTCCCTGAAAAGTATGGTCAAAGGCTTGTATAAGCTCTGCAATCACTCCAGACACTCCTGAAGTTTGGAAATCCTGAAAGTTGAGCTCGTGTGGAAGCAGCTGAGGGTTTCCTGACTGACCACGTGTGCCATGACACAGGATTTCCTGGGTAGGGAACTCACTTCTCCATCATTTTCTTCAACATTTATCTGGATGCATTTCTTAAATCCTCAGCTGTCTCATGTTAAAAATTATCAACTGAACTCTCCAAGTTTTAATTTAAAACAGTTTGGTTCTTTTTTTTTATTTGCCAATTTTAGTTTTCTACCTTTAGACCTGATTACTTCTTAACCAGTTTCAGGTACTCCTAGACATTGCCAGTCTTCCTAAGTTCAAAGTCATGCTCTTGCAAGTGGCAGAAATCTGAAGTAAAAACAGAAAATGGGTGTATTAATCTGGTTCGCAATATCTGTGGGGACAGAAACTGAATTGACGTTCAAGGTCTTTCATCAGAAGAGGTTTGTAATGTAACCATTTTTAAGCAGGTGCAAATAAGGTGGGAAAGGATGGTTGAGAGAGAGGGGAGAAGAAACAAAGGGGAAGGCAAATGTTAAAGTTGCCATTCTCCGATGAAAGAAAGGGTTGCTGGTGGTTAAACCTGGGGATCACCACACCTCAGGCAAGAGAGCAAGTTGAAAAGGAAGAGTTCTTCACAGTAACCAAACATGTGCAGGTCAGGTGAATTGGCCATGCTAAATTGCCCGTAGTGTTAGGTAAGGGGTAAATGTAGAGGTATGGGTGGGTGGCGGGTCGGTGTGGACTTGTTGGGCCAAAGGGCCTGTTTCCACGCTGTAAGTAATCTAATCTAAACCTCAGCTGGTGTGGGAATTGACCCCCACACTGCTAGCATTGTAAACCAACCATCTAGTCAACTGACCTAACCAACCTTTACGAATAAGGGAATGCCTGTGATGTGGTCATAACTCAGACTCAATGTAAAATGGAATGATGGTGTGAAGTAAAAAGATATTGAGACAAGTAAAGAAACAAAAAAAGCATACCTGGAGGCGCTGGCCATGGCTATAGCAGAATCTTTCCCAGGAGCAGCTGCCAGAGAATGTGGGATCTATGATAATGATTTGAAATTGCTGAATTCAGTGTTTAGTTTTGAAGAAGAGTCATCTCAGACTCGAAATGTTAACACTGTTTCTTGTGCCACAGATGCTGTGTTTCTCTAGCATTTTTTAAAATTTCAGGTTTCCAGTAACCTCCGTATTTTGCTTTTATTTCAGTGTTAAATTCAGAATGTGCCTAAGTATTATTTCTGATCTATCCAGATTCACACAATACTACATCATGGTTTAATTAAAATTAGAGTGGCTAACTTTAAAATTTGCAAAAATGCAATCCATATAGATAATTTATTAAATTAATACAACTTGGTTCATAGCCATATACAAGGGTCAATAAAGAATCAATTTGCCCTCAGTAGAAGCCACCAATTGGCAACGGAAATGAATGATATCCCATTTAAGAAATTCTGCCATAAAAAAATTATTAGTTTGCAGTTTAGTAGCTAAGGCATGAGCTGGCCTGTTAACTTCCATCTGTTTTATTCATTTGAAAGCAAGATGCTGTGTATCCTGGAAACTTTAAACAGCAAGTTATGAAAATATTTAGCAGTTCAGGCTGCCTCTGGGAAGGGAGAAACAGGTATTTGGTGAAATCTTCTCACCTTTTGACTCTGTCAGTATGGCACGGTGATTTATTGATCAGAAACCTCGCTGTTGCATAAATCAAAGTTGCTGAGGTGTGATGAACAGTACCTGGCCCCAGAGCCAGAAAACCTTCAAAGATCTTATAAGGTCAAGCAAGGTGAGTATTCTGCAACTTGCAGCCAGCAACATCATTTTCTCAGCTTCCTAACATTGTCCTGCACAGCACTCCGCTGATCGATGCACCATGCTGCCAAACACACTCCTTTCTCTCCAGTTTTTAAATAAATTTAAATTAAATTAGTGTGAAAACAGGCCATTTGGCGCAACAAGTCCACTCCGACCCGCCAAAGCACAACCCACCCATACCCCTATATTTACCCCTTTCACCTAACACTGCGGGCAATTTAGCATAGCCAATTCACCTGACCTCCTGAAATTTCCAGTTCTCATTTACCCAACTTCCCTCATTCCTTATCGTCACCCTCCTCAAATATTCATCCTCCATCTTGAGCAATCAGTTTACTTTTTACACTTCTAACTCTGTCCTTCTCATGACAGGTAAAGGGAGCCCAAAACCCAACGGGGTAGAGAGAGAGAGAGAGAATCAGGGATAGATTTGCCTCTATTGCCACCCTAACCACAACAATGGTGGAAGACCTGGGCATTGACAGGGGCACGTGTCAGTCCATGGAGGGATGGAGGTAGTCAGGCTATACTGGTGAAGTGTAAACTGAATGCCTTTGTTTGAATTGATGAGACTTCATCTGAAATACTGTGCTATTTTGGTCTCCTTATTTAAAAACAGCGTGTAATTACACTGGAGATGGCTCAGTAGAGTTTGCTAGATTGAGACTTGGAAAGAGTGGTTTGTCTAATGAGGATAGATTGGACAGGCTGAGCTTGTTTTTACTGGAATTTAGAAAAGTGAGCTGTGACTTGCAGTACATAAGATTCTGGGTAGTCTTGACAAGTTGGAAATGGGAAGGATGTTTCATTGTCTGGTTCATTCCAGAAGTTGTGGACTCTGTTAAAATTAGGGATTGTCCTTTGAAGACAAGAAATGAGAAATATTTGTTCGAGGGCTGTGTGATTTTGAACTCTCTGCCTCAGAAGGCGGTGGACATGGGGTTATTGATTATTTTTAAGATGGAATGAAATAGATTCTGGATTGGTCTGGAAGACTATTTATATCGCACTCAAATTGCTAACTTGTGTTGTCTCTCCAAAGGTGCTGGCAGATGTATTGCCAGCATTGCCTGTTTTTGTTTCAGATCTCCAGCATTTGCAGTTCAGCAAGCATGTTGTTAACCAGCACCTATGGGAGCAGGAGTGTACCAGTTGATCAAATATTCCAGTTGATCAAGAGGTCGACATAATCAATGTAAAAACACACATTAAGTTACAGAAATATATTGCAGATGGTATACACATCGCTGTTATACTCTATTTGCAGCATTAATCACTTGAATAATAATGCAACTTTGCCTTAAACAACACTTATAGGCAAACAGCCTTCCCACTCACACCCTCAGCCGACTACTTGGCCATCGCAGTAGATAGCAATAACGAAGTAAACTTCGTATATTTTAGTATATAGCTTTTGCCAGTTTATTGAGAATACTGGACGTAAGTTTGCGGTACTTTGTTTTTACTTAGAGTCATACAGCATGGAAACAGACCCTTTGGTCCAACCAGTCCATGTAGACCATGTTCCCAAATTAAAATAATCCCACCTGCCTGCGCTTCGCCTCCTTTCCCTCCAAACATTCCTTATTTGTGTACTTATTCAAATGCTTTGTAAACATTGGAATTGTGAAAAAAAGTTCCCTCAAAGAGGTCTTGATCAATTGGACTGGCGAGTGGCAGATGGAGTTTAATTTGCATAAATACAAGGTATGGCTTTTTGATAAAACAAACAAAGGCAACACCTTTTCAATTAAAAATAGGGCCTTGGGTACTGCGAGAGACAGAGAGAGAGACATAGGGGCTCAGGTGCACAATGCTTTGGAGTTTGCCTCACATAGTAATTAAGAAGGCATTTAGCACACTTACCTTCTTTGCTCAGACCTTTGAGTATAGGAGTTGAGTTATCATGTTGAGGTTGTACAAGACATTAATGAGGCTTCTTCTGGAGTACTGTGTCCAGTTCTGGTCACCCTGTTATAGGAAAGATATTATTAAGCTAGAGAGGGTTCAGAAAAGATTTACCAAGCTGCTGCTGGGAATGGAGGGTTTGAGTTATAAGGGGGGTCTGGATAGGCTAGGCCAGTTTTCACTGGAGAGTAGGAGGTTGAGGGGTGACCTTGTAGAGATTTATGAAATCATAAGAGGTATAAATTACTAGGTAGATTCTTGCTGGGCAAGTGAATCAAAGGTTATTGGAGTTCATGTGAACGTGGAAACTCAAACTGATCAGCCATGATTTTGTTGAATGGTTGGAGCAGACTCTTGGGGCTGAATGGCCTCCTCCTGTTCCTACTTCGTAAATACACAAAAATCAGCATCATTGAACATTTGGATGTCACGACCTGAACAATGCTAATTTGGATGCAATTTCTCCAATCAACTGCTTTGATTTGTGTCCTACAATCCCTCACCGGATGATTCCAACAGAAGTGATGAAGGTGGTATCTGAGGAGTCCTCAGAAGAGGATAGTGTAATCAGAGGATGCACTATCATGTGATTCCTGTATAGCCTCCAGCACCACCAAATGACAGGATTCTAACACCGGCGTCTGCCATTCTTTAATTTACTTTAATAGTAGATTTAAAATAAAATCTGCCACCTCACTTGAAGAGTCACTGAGAGTAAGCTGCTCCCTGATTTTGGGAATTTCCGGCCAGTGAGGCCGAAGAAGTCGTAACTCTGTCAGCTTCACTGAGTTCCAACTCTATTCAGCCTGATCTGGTGGAAAGCCACAAGGTTGCCTGAGGTTGGAACTGGCAATTGTCAATCAACTGCCAATCAGTAACTGGTCAGTCAGGAAAATGCCCACTTTCAGCAACTAACATCTTTGACTTGACATCTCTTTTCCAAAAAAAACTGGCCGATAGTCACTTAGTGGGCAGCACGGTGGCACAGTGGTTAGCACTGCTGCCTCACAGCACCAGAGACCCGGGTTCAATTACCGCCTCAGGCGACTGACTGTGTGGAGTTTGCACATTCTCCCCGTGTCTGCGTGGGTTTCCTCCGGGTGCTCCGGTTTCCTCCCACAATCCAAAAATGTGCAGGTTAGGTGAATTGGCCATGCTAAATTGTCCATAGTGTTAGGTGAAGGGGTAAATGTAGGAGTATGGGTCTGGGTGGTATACGCTTCGGCGGGTCGGTGTGGACTTGTTGGGCCGAAGGGCCTGTTTCCACACTGTAAGTAATCTAATCTAATCTAATCCAACTGCACATTATTGGTTGATGGAGCAGCTGGAGTGAGACAGACTGATCCAGTCCTCCATTGGCAGATTCAGTCATTTTTTCTCATTCATCTTGAGGATGTGAATGTTGTTAGCTGCGCCAATATTTATTGCTCATACCTAGTTGCCCATGAGAAGGTGAGGGTAAACTGCTGCACTCCACATGCATAGGTAGATCCACTATGCTGTTTGGGAGGGAATTCTAGGATCTCGACCCAGTGACAGTGAAGAAATAGCAATATGTTTCCAAGTGGAGAGGGTGAGTGGCTTGAATGGGAAGTTACAAGAGGTCGTGTACCCATGCATCATGCTTTTATTCTTCTATGGAAGTGGACATGGATTTAGAAGGTGCTATCTAAGAATCTTCAAAAGGTTTCTGCTATGCATCTTGTCGATTAGTACACACTGCTGCTACTGAGCATGAATGTAGATGTGATACCAATCAAGGGACAATGGTTACATTCTCTCTTATTGGAGATGACCATTGCACTTGTGTGGCACAAATGTTGTTTGCCATTTGTCAGTCCAAGCCTGGACATTGCTAGGTCTTGTTAAGCGTCATGAATGGTGAATATTGTGCAATCATCAGCAAATATCCCTACTTCTAACCTTACGTTAGAGGGAGGGTCACTGATGAAGTCGCTGAAAATGGTTGGGCCTAGTACACTACCCTGAGGAACTCCTGCAGAGATGCCCTGAAGCTGAAATGATTAAACAAACCACAGTCATCTTCCTTTGGGTCAGGTAAGACTACAACTAGCAGAGAGTTTGCCCCTGAATTCAATCGACTCTAGTTTTGTTCAGGCAATTTGATACCACACTGTCAAATGTGGACCTGATGACAAGGACAGTCACTATGACTTTACCTCTGGAATTTAGCTTTTTTGTCCAGGTTTGACCTGAGGCTGTAGTGAGATCTGAAGCTGAGTGGCTCCAAACTGGGTGTCAGTGAGTAGGTTATTGCCAAGGAATTGCTGCCTGATTGTAGTATTGATGAGGGCTGAAAATGTGTTGCTGGAAAAGCACAGCAGGTCAGGCAGCATCCAAGGAGCAGGAGAATCGATGTTTTGGGCATGAGCTATTGATGACCCATTTCTTCACATTACCGATGATCGAGAATAGACTGATGAGATAGTAATTTGTCAGGTGGGATTTGTCCTTCCTTTTGTGAGCAGGACTTATCTGGGCAATCTTCCCAGATAGATGGATAGATGTCAATGATGTAGCTGTATTGGAACAGCTTGCCTAGGGGCACATTTAGTTCTGGAGCATATGTCCTCAGTACTTCAAGCTGGGATGGTTTTGCAACCACAGTGTGCTGCTGAGACCGGGAGAAGTGAATCAGCAGATGGGCACTGAGAGACAGAAACAAGTTTTGGTTATCTCAGGAGTAGCAGGGTTGGGGGGGAAAGGTTAGTGCATTCACTCAGTAGCTTCTGGGGACCCTAATGAAGAATTGGTGAGTTAAATTTGTATTCACTTCAAAGTGGCTGATGTTAGACGATTCAGCAAGCATAGATCTCATTCACTTCCATGTTCAAATTGAATGGTGTCCAATTGTCTCTTGGTTAGAAGCTAAGGTAAAGGTAGGATATGTTAACCATTTTTCTGGTCTCTTGGCATATTGCCAGAATACTGACTATCAGAATTTGTTTCATGTTTGCCCTGGTCTGTTATTGGGAGTTACACAAAAACTAATATACAACTAAATTTGGTCAGAAATACTCAAACATTTTCATTAAACGATGCTTTATTTCTTAATCAAAAACAAAGCCACATGCAAGAATAATGATGTTACTTGTATATCAAAAGTATTTACATAATTTAATACAGATTGAAAGATTTGGAAATACTGAATCATCGGAGCTAGCCCAGGCCTCCACAAGAATCTTTTAAACTGTCTCTTTAAATGCTGATGAATCTACTTTGTGTCATTTTTCCCAGAAGGATTTTCAACGTTTGTCATTCTTCTTATCACTAGATCAAATGTTTGGTTCTCTTTATCAGTTCAATAAACAAAAGGAAGTCCGGATTAAATAGTTCAAAGATTCTGGAATTCTTCAACGGATGACAAGTCTCCCAGTCTTCCCCCTGCATAAAAGTCAGTTCATCCAAGATCCTGCTGAGCCATACTTTGCCCTGCATTAAGTCCCATTTGACTGGTCACCTATGTTCCCTCTGATGTGATTTAATTCCTGGCCCACCATTGATTCAGATGTAAGATTTTCATCCGCATATTTGAATGGTTCTGCACTTCCCTGGTTCTGTAAACTTCTGTTCTACAATCCTAACAGGATCAAGAATAAGGATTTCAATGCACAGAATTTAAATAATCAGTAAAAGAGGTAGAAAAGATTGAAGGAAAATCTTTTCAGGCAGCGGGCGGTTAGAGACATAGAATGTGCATCCTGAGAACATGCAGAGAGCAGGCTCAGTTGAAGCAGTCAAAAGGGCATTTGGGAGCTGTAGCTAATGACAGCACTGGAGCAGAACTAAAAGTAGTGCATCACCATCTTGCGGATTGCCCACATTACCTTCCCCCGGTCATATTTCAGTCCCTCACTGCCCCAGTGACCACCCTTATGCCTTGCGCTTGACTGCCCCACTTGCTATTACATTGACTATTCTTTGCTACCTCTTTGGTTGCTGCCTTTGACACTGACAGTTCCCCTCACTCTCGTGTGTGTGTGTGTGTGTGTGTGTATGCGTTTTGGAGTGTTTGTGTGTGTATGGGGTCGGTGTTTGTACCTGTGTGTGTATATATGTATGGAGTTTGCGTCTGTATATGTGTGTGCCCACTCTCAGGATAGTCTGTGGGGCTTAGTCCGCAGTCTGGGTTGAAAGAAGGTTTCTTACAAAATGTAATCCGTACTGAGGTCGACTAGTGAAGTGATGGAATAGTCACTGAGACAGATGTCAGTGGAATATTGAATTCTACATGTTGGACGTTTAGGGTCAGGCAATTTATGCTTTCATGGGGGCAGGGGGAAGGGTAAAGGGATTTCAGGGTACAGGTCACTTGATCAGAGAAGGGGTAAGTCTCAGCAGAGGCAGGAGCATCTCACTAGTGAGGGTCTCCCAGGCAAGGTTGAAGATCTCAACAGTAACAATACTGGGAGAGGAGGATAGAGAGTCACAGGGCAACAGGGATGGTAAAGTGGTGAGGACTGTACAAAATTGTAAAACTCCATCAGATTGGGACATCTGGTCGGCACAGACAAGTTGGAGCAAAGGGTCTGTTTCGTGAATGACTCTATGACTAACATGGTAGTTGATGTGAATGTGGTGGTGGTTTGTAATCCAACAGTCCAAAGAATAATCTCACCAGAGGAGCTGTGAAATACTCCATCAAACTAGAAATGGCAACCCTAAAGTAGGAGATTTCCGCTGACTATTTGGGGCTGGGAGTGGGGGGTGATGTTACATCTTGAATGGTCTCCTATATGAGTGAGGAACCAGTGATGGACAATCATGTTCAGCTGCCCTTGGTTTTTACATTGCCAGAATTTCAACAAACGTCATATCCCAATGAGATCTCAAACTCTTGGAGCCAAAATATGTTTTCACCTGACTGCCACCTCATGGCATTTCAAGTAAGCAGTAAACAATGCAGTACAAGAGGCACGAGCAATCTATAAGCTGCCCCACTGACACAAACTGACCATCACAAACACTGAATGTCATATCTCTGTCAACATCAGAAAAATCAACATCAATAACTCAGTCAGTAGAGCATCAGACTTTTAATGGTGGCTCAGTGGTTCGCACTGTTGCCTCAGCACCAGGCACTCTGGTTTGATTCCAGTCTCGGGCAGCTATCTGTGTGGAGTCTGCACATTCTCCTGATGTCTGCGTGGGTTTCCTCCCACAATCCAAGATGTGCTGGTTAGGTGGATTTGGCATGCTAACATTGCCCACAGTGTTCAGGGATGTGTAGGTTAGGTGCATTATTCAGGGTAAATGTAGAGTAACAGGGCAATAGGTCTGGTTTGGCTACTGTTCGGAGGGTCGGTATGGACTTGTTAGGCCGAAGGGCCTGTTTTCACACTGTAAGGACTCTTAAAAAAAAATGAAGGAGCTGGCTGTTAATGTCAGGTAGTGGAGGGGAGGACATGCCCCTGTCAGTATCAATGGTGCTGAATTGGAGATGGGCCAGAACATCAATTTCCTAGGAGGGATGATCACCAACAATCTGTCTTCGTCCACCCACATTGACACAACAAGTCAAGCAAGTACAACAGCGCCTTAACTTCCTCAGGAGAGTCAGGAAATTTGGCATGTCCACAAAGACTCTTACCAATTCTTATAAATCTATAGAAAGCAGCTTATCTAGCTCCATCACAATGCAGCATGGCAACTGCTCTTCCCAAGATCGCAGGAAACTGCAGAGAGCCGTGAACACAACCCAGTCCATCACACAAACCAGCCTTCCATCCATTGACTCCATTTATACTTCCTGCTACCCCAGAAAAGCAACCAAGATAATCAAAGACCCCTCCCACCCCGGTTATACTTTTTTCCACCTTCTTCTGTCAGGAAAAGATATAAACGTTTGAATATACGCTTGAACAGAAGAACACCTTCTTTGCTGCTGTCATCAGGCTTTTGATTGGACTTCTTGGGAATGTTAATTCTGATCTCTCTCTGCCCCTTCTGTGCAGCAGTAACACTGTATTCTGCACTCTGATCTGCTACCCTGATGCACTTTGTATGGAACGATCTGTCTGTATAACACGCAAAATAACACTTCTCACTTTGTCTCTGCATATCTGACAGCAATAAATCCAAAAAGCAATTACTGTCGCACAATGGCAAGCGTTGGGATTGAAGGTAGTATGGTAGTTGCTGGCTCCAAATATCCCAGAAAGCTGTCTCCTACTTCTGCCAGTTGCTGGATGACCACGCAAACATCTGAAATGGAAACAAGAGTAGACCAATGTCCCTATTCAATAAGATCATGATTGATCTGATTATCACACATTCCCACCTACCCTGATAGCATTTAATCCCCTCCTTATCAAGACTTTATCTACCTCTGTCTTAACAGCATTCAAGTACTCTGCTTCCATTGTCTTTTGACATTATGACCTCTGTAAGAAATAAGTTTTGTTCATCTCTGTCTTAAATGAGTAACCTCTTACTTTAAAAATAGATTATTTTATTTGTTCATTGGATATGGGCGTTGCTGTCTACACTAGCATTTAGACCCCATCCCTAATTCTACTACTCTTTAACTCATTTACTTTGATTACATATTTACAGATTCTAAAGCAGTTTTAGAAAATAATGAGGAGCAACATATTTCCGATAGCCGTACATACCATATCAATGAGGATCAGAAAGTCAAAATTGTTAATTTGTTGATTGGGGACAAAAATAGAAATTGCTAGAAAAGCTCAGCAGGTCTGGCAGCATCTGTGGAGAGAAATCAGAGTTAATATTTCAGGTTGAGTGACCCTTCCTCAGAACTGGGGAACCAATTTATCTGTCTTTTTAGAATCATGCTGCTAGTAAACCTTGACCAACTTTCTGTACTTACAAATAAATTGTTCTCTCCTGGACAAAATCTATCATGAACTGTTGAAATGTAACTCTAGTAGTTAAAGCAGTAACACCTTTTGTAAAACTCTATCTACACACACAGACAGGCACGAAACATTTGTGTTGTGGGTAGAGGGGAAATCTGGGTGGGGGGGGGGGGGGTTGGGGGGGGGGGGCAGCTTTCGAATACTCTATGTCCACTGGGTTTGTTGAGATGATCGTTTTTTAAAAAAATGCCAAAGCTTGTTGCTCCTCGATCTGTCTACTCCAAATACTTTCACTTGTTTGTCGGAGTCACAAAGTGGCTGGGTCAAAACTTGTAATATCTCTGAACTACAGGTGAAAAGTAACAGCTTACAGCAACCTGGAAGGAAAAAATAAACAGCCTTTCTTCAGGCTTTAGGGTCTTGATTTACTGCAGAGACATGGCCACCACTTTGCCTGCTGCATTTATGGCAGAGCACTGAAATAAGTAGTCAGAGTCACTATTATTTTATGAAGTGGAAATCATCTTTTGCTGAATCTATTGGAGTTCTGTAAGGAGGTAACGTGCTGTCAATTAAAGGTGGATGTATTGTACGTAGATTCTCAGAAGGCATTGATAACATGCTATATCCAATGTGATTGCTGTAAATAAAAGCCGTTATGAAGGGGTTGGCATATTGACATACATGGAAAATTGGCTGGCTATTAGGAAGCATGGCATTGTTATAAATGGATTTATTTCTGGTTGGCAAGATGAAATGTGTGGTGTGCCGCAGAGCTTATGCAGGGACTTTAACTTTCTTCAATTTATACAAATGACTTGAATGAAGAAATGGAAGGTATGGTTGCAAGTTGCTTATGACACAAAGATAGGTCAGAAAGTAAATTGTGAAGCTGACAAAGGAAGCTACAAATAGACATGGATGGCTTAAGTGAGTGAGAAAAGATGCAGCAAATAGATTATAATGTGGCAAATTTGGGAAAGCAATGGCCTAGTGGTGTTACCAGTAGATTATTAATCTGGAAACCCAGATAGTGTTCTGGGGACCTGGGTTCAAATCCCACCTTGGTAGAAAATCTGAAAATAAGAGATGATCATGAAACTATTGTTGATTGTCAGAAAGGATCTATTTGGTTCACTAATGTCCTTTAGGGAAGGAAACAGTTGTCCTTGCCTGGACTTGCCTATATGTGACTCCAGACCCACAGCAATGTTGACCCTTAACTGCAATTAGGGATGGCAATAAATGCTGGCCTAGCCACAGATGTCCACATCCCATGAATGAATAAAAAAGAATTAAATTGTCCATTTTGGCATGAAGGACACA
The DNA here is from genome assembly GCF_047496795.1 of Chiloscyllium punctatum. Classification (NCBI taxonomy): domain Eukaryota; kingdom Metazoa; phylum Chordata; class Chondrichthyes; order Orectolobiformes; family Hemiscylliidae; genus Chiloscyllium; species Chiloscyllium punctatum. The sequence goes on from NC_092739.1 coordinate 17,836,829, forward strand.
AAATAATCATATTAACTAAATGGTGAAAGGATGTAGAGGGATCTGGATATCCTAGTGCATGAATCATCAAAAGGTCAATACATAAGTACAACTAGGAATGAACAAAGCTAACAGAATTGTATAATTTTTAAGAAAAGGAACTAAATACAAATGTAGGGAGGTCATGCATTAGCTACATAGGACACTGGTGAGACCAAATCTGGAGTACCATGCAAAACGCTGGTCACCTTATTTAAGGAATCATGAAAATGCATTGGATGCAGTTAAGGGAAAATATACCAGACTAATACTTGAAATGGTGAGGCTGGTAACTGTCTTACAATGAAAGGCTAGACAGGCTCAACGTGTATCCTCGGGAGTTTAAAAGAGGACGAGGTGACTTGATCGAAATGTACAAGATCATGGGTGATCTTCACAGGATAACTACAGAGAGATATCTCCTCTTTTGGAGGTCTCTAGAACTAACAGTTACTGTTCAGGAATTAGTGTTGCCCATTTAAATCAGAGATTTGATGATTTTTGTTCCTCTCAGTGAGTTGTAAGCCTTGAGAACACGTCATGAAAAAGCATTGGAAGGTGTACTTGAATATCTTTAAGGCAAAGATCAACATACTTGTTAAGCAAGGGGTAAATGGGATTGCAGATCTTAGGCAGTACAATCAGTTATGAATCTTATTGAATAGCTTGATGAGCTGAATGGTCAACTCTGCCCCTTGTTTGCCTGTAGTTTTGTGCTGATGTGTGGTTCAAAGGTCATGTTAGTGTCCCATTCAACATTGAATTTGAGAACAGTCTATTTTGACCCCTGTTCGTAGTTAGGGAGCAGAGTCAATAGTGGTGACTGAAGATAACGGCATTGATCTTCCCAATAAATACATGAAGAAAATTGCATTTTATCCAGTATTGAATATCTATCAACCAGCATAATCAACCCAAGACAGAGGATTGATTGAAAGAGGTGAAATAGAGCTGGGGGTTGTGAGAATACTTGTGGAATTTGATGAGTTTACATGATTCTTGGGGGCAATTGAACTGGTAATGATGGGGTGAGAAGCCATTACAAATGACAATCTTGCTATTAAGATATATAAGTGTGCACTTGACCCTTATGCCAGTACAAGAAGATGGCACAATCGTAGGTTTTCAGAGAATAAATTATGTGACCATGCCCGGATTACTATTAAAGTTGTTCATGTTTATTCAATTTTAGTGATTTTTGCTGCAGCACTGTAACTGAAGAACTCTAAAATTGAAACCTAAAAAGTACTTAAAGGTATTGAGGTGTTTGATCAGCCAAGATGGTATTAAATTGCAGAGCAGCTCAATGGCCTACTCCTGTTCTGAATATTTAACTTGTATTTTATCCAGAAATTAATCAGGATTAAACTTTGAAAGATAATAAGATACAAATCTTTAAAATGGAATTGAAGCATAAACAGTATTAAATTAAATATAAGTAATAAGGCATAAAATAATACTTCTCAGTAAGGCTATAAATTTACAATTAGAAGATACAGCAGCATGCATTCTCAGAATGTATGCCTATAAGACTAGACTAATGGGCAGGTTGTCCTGTGGGGAAAGGTTGGACAGGCAAAGCTTGTACCTGCTGGAGTTTAGAACAGAAGGAGAAACATAAAAGGGTTTTGACAGGTTAAACAAGGAGAGACCATTTCCTCTTATGGACAATTGTCAATAGGGATTACTGTTTAAAAATCAGGGGTTGCCATTTAAACCAGAGATGAGGTGTTTTTTTTCTCACTGAGGGATTTTAAGACTCACTTCCAGAAAAGATGGTGGAAGCCGATTCTTTTAAGGTAGAGGCTCTTGTTAAGTAAGGGGTAAAAGGTTGTTGGGGTAGGCAGGAATGTGGGTTTGAAGTTACAATCTCATTGCCTAGGATCTTCTTGAATGGATAAGCAGGCTTGAGGGGCTGAATGGCCTACTCCTGCTCCCAATTCATATCCAGGTATGCATGTATATATTTACATAAAGCAGGAATTTGCTGTAAACTCAGATTAAAACAAAAAGTTTAGAAAACTGTAGCAACTGAAGTAATAGAGATAAAAATGTGGTATTATCCAAAGTACAATTAGATGTTAAGATGAAGCATCAGAGAGATGCTGTTTGATAAAGCTTTTTCTTGTCTTCTTTGTTTTCTATGTTTTTCAGAGTTCTATTTGTGCATTCTATGCATGAATAAATTATGATCAGCATGACTTGTTTTCAACATTAGGAGCTGATACAGCAGCTGTCTCTTGTTTAGTTTGTAGAAGATATTGCTAAAACATCTCAAATTAATTTGTGGTTATCATTCGACTCGATTTATTCATCTCCTCTGGTGTTGTTGTTTCAATAATATTTAATATTAAATAAATATTTTATGCAGTATGATCAGAATATTAAACCACCCCATTGTGGTCTTATTTTTCTGTAGAATATGTGTAAACAATATTTTGATCAAGTTTTGAGTTATCTTCAATTTGACTATAGATCCTGCACTCCACAAACTAATTTAGACATCCTATGTTTACCTTATACATTAAACAAAGATCTATACAAGATGTGAAGTGTGGAAGGACCGTGGGCTTAACTGTACAAGACGTTTGGCTCCAAAGATGCAGCCAGAGGCTTCAAAGGACAGAACCAAACAGAACACAGATGCAGTAATATGTCAAGACAAGCAACAGAGACCTGCGTAACTTAAGCTGGTAGATGAAGGTCACAGCAAGACAGATATCCCCTTGCAGATTCCTTATGTCCTCATCCCAACATGCTCTTCCACCTATTGTCTATCAACAGGAAATTTGAATACATTACAATATACCCCTTCATTCAAGTCATTAATATCAACAGTAAATAATTGAGTTTCTGGGATTTATCCTTGTGGCACTCCACTAGTTGCATCTTTTCAACTTGAAAAAAGACTTGTTAATCTCAACTGTTTGATTTCTGCACATTAGCCAACCTTCAGTCCATGCTAATTGATAATATCAATACGTGAACTGCTATCTTACAATACCTTTTTATGTGGTTCCTTATTGAATGCCTTCCAGAAATCCAAATAATTTACACCTAATAGTTCTCCTTTGTCCACTCTGCTTGTTATATCCATAAAGAACTCCAGCATATTTGCCAAACATGATTTCCTTTTCATAAAACCATGTCCACTTGATTTGATTGTGTTAAGCTATTCTAAACATCCTGCTATTTCTTCTTTTGTAGTAGACTCTTGTGTTTTCACAATAGCAGATGTCAGGCTAACTAGCCGATACTTCCCTGCTTTGTGTCTCTCCTTTCTTGAAGTGGGGCATTACATTGATGGTTTTCCAACCTGCTGGAGCTCTGCCAGAATCCAGTGAGCTCTGGAATATTTTGACCGATGCCTCCATAATCTCCATGGTCTCCCCTCTCACCTTAAACCTAGGCCTAGTTTTGGACATTCCCACCTTGGGAAAAGAGGACCTTGTCTATTTATCCTATCCATGCCTCTCAACATTTTATAAATCTCTACAAAGTTGCCACTCAACCTCTGATATTCCAGGAAAACAGCCTCAGTCTACTTAGCCTTCCCTTGTAGCTCAAACCCTCCAATCCTGGCAACTTCCTTGTAAGTCCTTTCTGCATATCTTTCCTGTAGAAAGATGACCAGAATTGTATGCAGCACTCTAAAAGTGGCCTAACCAATGTCCTGTATAGCCACAACATGACCTCCCAACTCCTATACTCAATGCTCGGATCAATGAAGGCAAATGTGCCAAACACCTTCTTCACCACCCTGTCTACCTGCCACTCCATTTTCAAGGAACAAAGTACCTGCACTCCTAGGTCTCTTCGTTCAGCAACACTCCTCAGGGCACTACCATTAAGTGTATAAGCCTGGTTTGCCTTACCAAAATACGACACCTCGTTTATTTAAATTAAACTCCATCTGCCATTCCTCGACCCATTGACCATTCTGATCAAGCTCCCATCGTACTCTGAGGTAACCATCTCCACTGTCCACTGCCCATCTATTTCAGTGTCATCTGCAAACTTACCAACCATTTTTTTTTATTCACATCTGAATCATTTATCTAAATGATGAAAAGCAATGGACCCAACACCATTTGTTGTGAGGTAAAAACAATGACTGCAGATGCTGGAAAGCAAATACTGGATTAGTGGTGCTGGAAGAGCACAGCAGTTCAGGCTGCATCCTCGTTGGATGCTGCCTGAACTGCTGTGCTCTTTCAGCACCACTAATCCACCATTTGTTGTGGCATACCTGGTCATAGGCCTCCAGCCTGAGGAACGACCATCTACCACAACCCTCTGTCTCCTACCTTCAAGCCAATTTTGTATCCAATTGGCTAGCTCCTCCTGGATCCCATGTGATCTAACCTTACTAACCAGTCTACCATGCAGAACCTTGTTGAATGTTTTGCTGAAGTCCATATATGTCTTAATAAACCTTCTGTGTCACCTCTCCAAAAAGCTCAATTAAGTTAGTGAAACGTGATTTCCCACACACAAAGCCATGCTGACTATCCCTAATCAGTCCTTGCCTTTCCAAATGCATGTAAATCCTGTCCCTCCAAATCCCTTCCAACAACTTACCCATCACTGACATAAAGCTCTTCGGTCTATAGTTGCCTGGCTTTTCTTTACAGCCTTTCTGAAATAGTTGCTCCACGTTAGCCAACCTCCAGTCTGTTTCCACCCATGGCTATCGATGATAAAAATATCTCAGCAAGGAGCCCAGCAATCACTTCCCAAGCTTCCTACAGAGTTCTAGGAAACACCTGATCAAGTCCTGTAAATTTATTCACCTTTATACCTCCTCTTCTATAAACTTAACTCTTTTCAAGACATCGGTATCTATTTCTCCAAGGACCTTAACTTCTATGTCCTTCTCCACAGTAAATACTGACATGAAATATTCATTGACTATCTCTCTCATCTCCACACATAGATAGCTGCACTGACCTTTAATGGGCCCTATTCTCTACCTACTTACCTTTTTGCTCTTAATGTACTTACAGAATCTCTTTAGATTCTCCTTAACTCTATTTGCCAATGCTATATCATGTTTCCTTTTTGCTTCCCTGATTTCCCTCTTAGATATAATTCTACTGCTCTCATACTCGTCTAGGGATTCAGTTGGTCCCAGCTGTCTATATCTGATATACGTTGCCATTGTTTTCTTGACCAATTTCTCTAGTCATCCAGCATTCGCTACACCTACCAGCCTTGCCCGATACACTAACATGAACATACATTCTCAGAACTCTCATTACCTAATTTTTAAAGACCTCATATTTCCCAACTGTTCCTTTGCCTGTATATAGTCTCCACCAATCAACTGTCTAATAACCATCAAAATTAGCCTCATTCCAATTTAGAACTTTAGCTTTTTAAATAGTTCTATTCTTTTCCACCAGTATTTGAAAACTAATCTAACTATGATCACTTGTCCCAAAGTGCTCCCCCACTGACATGTCTGTAACTTGCACTGCCTTATTTCCAAATAGAAGATCAACCATTGCTCCTTCTCTAGTAGCTACATCCACATATTGAATAAGTTTTTTTTGTAAACACTTATCATATTCCTCTCTACCCAAGCCCTTAACACTGTGACAGTCCAGTCTAAGGTTGGAAAATTAAAATCCTCTATCATTTTTTGAATTCATCCATGGGATGTGGGCTTCACTGGCTGGGCTAGCGCCCGTCCCCAATTACCCTGAGGGCAGTTAAGAATCAACCACATTGCTGTGGGTCTGGAGTCACATATAGGCCAGACCAGGTAAGGATGGCAGTTTCCTACCATAAAGGGCATTAGTGAACCAGATGTTTTTTTTTTCCTGACAATGGTTTCCTTGGGTATCAGTAGACTCTTATTTCCAGATTATTATTGAATTCAAATTCTAGTTTCTGCCATGGCAGGATTTGAACACTTGTCCCGAAAACGTTACCTGGGTCTCTGGATTAATGGCCGAATAGTAATATCACTAGCCCATCACCTATCATTAATTAAACCCTATTGTTCTTACAGATCCTACTGGTTGGTCAAATACTTACTTCCTCAAGATAGAATGTTACAAGATCTTTCCTCCCATAAGCACCATGCTTATCTGATATCTTTGGGATGTTTATGGGGAGGTGCTGATGCCATCTAGTGGTATTATCGCTGGACTAATAACATAGAACCCCGGGCAAATATTCTGGGACAAAAGCAGAAATTGCTGGAGAAACCCCAGCAAACCTGGCAGCAACTGTGGACAGAAAGCAGAGTTATCATTTCAAGATTATTATTCCTTCATCAGAAATGTGCTGGGAACAAGGGTTCAAATGGAATGTGGTGAAATTTGATTTGAATTTTTAAAAATATTGAATTTTAAAAACTCCAGACTAATGAAGACCATGTGACCATTACTAATTGATGTAAAAGTCCACCCTGTTCATTAAAGTCCTTTTGAGAAGGAAATCTTGCATCCTACAAATGACTCCAGCCCCACAGCAATATGGTTGGCTTCTAATTCTTACCTCGCCAACAATGGCCATATCCCACAAACAAATGAAAACAAGAAGTCCTCCATTGTGAAGATTGATGCAAAACATTGGTTCAAATTATTTGCCATTTCCCTGTTCTCCACTATTAATTCCCCAGTTGCATTTTCCATGGATTACATCCCTACCAAAGCTTTTACTATTTATTTCTTTATTACTTACCAATTTAACTTCAGGATCAATGTTCTCCCCTTTTATTAGATTTTTCAGTCATTTGCTGCTTGTTCCTAAACGATCCCAATCTTCCAAGCTAGAATTAGTTATTGCTGCATTGTAAACATTAGATACTCTTTTTGACTGGTTGTGCCAACTGACCATATGGTGTCTGCACTGCAGTATTTGAGACACAGGTTGGGTCTGGAGAGCAGACTGTAATGTGTGTAATAGTTTGGCTGTAAATAACTCCAACAGAGATTGTCAGTGAATGGAATCCACGTACCTAACACGTGTTACATTTAGATAATAGCAGAATATTATTACACCCTTGAAACCTCACTGTAATGTGGATGAGAGCTACTATGTGGTTGAAGAAAGGTGACATCCTTGCCTTGTCGGCAGCACCATCAGGTAATCCTGGAGGGAAGAAGGGAATTCAGTGGGGAGGAATGATGAGCATAGACCAGCACAAGCTCAAAGCAATGATATAGAGGCAGAAAAGCAACTCCCTCTAATCTGGGTAAGTTTAAGCAAAAAAACTATATGTATTTCTGCTGACAGTTTCTATAACTACCGGTTAAGAACCAGTGCACAGGATATTTATAAACAGAAAATTCTGAATGGGGGTGGATTGCCACTACAGACAAAACAGTATTTCATAGATGCGTGCTGAACTGTTTGAAAAACCTCACTTCCACATTGAAGTGAGACCTGTGCTCGATGTGGGCAGCAAGGCCAACTGAAGAAAGGAAATCGATGCTCGTCCTCAGGTCTGGGCCTCTCCATTGGTGTACCCAATGTTCCACGCCTTCTGTGTATGCCTGATGTCACTGGTTTTGCAAATAATATTCATTCTCCTCATGAAAAGTACAAGTAAAGTGCTCTGAATTGAAAATAACAATGTTCTTTTTTTGTCTTTTTTTATTATTATATAATCAGATCTGTGGGAGGAGGGGTAGGAGCAGTGGGCTGGCTGTGAGGCGACAATACTCCAGACAATTATGGTCATTATTCAAAAATGTGAACATCGACAGATGGCGAGCTGGGATGAACTGAGATAAACATTTACAAATTGAGCCTTAATAGAAAACAGAGCTGCAATGGAAACCACATGTTAAGTTCAAAATATATTGTAATCTGCAATGTGTTTGGAATATAAGGTACTCGTCAGATCTTTTAAAGATACAAGATATATTGTATTTTTTAATAGAAATCGTAGAGGCATTTCTATTTGTGGTGAGTTCCTGATAATTCTTTGTATAATATGAAGCTATACTTTTCCATTTAATGTTCAGACTGTTTTCTTCAGAAGTTCATTGCGTATGTTGGTGTATTCAAAACAGTGCCATTGTTTTAATTAAATATTGCAGCTTTGTAACCATACAGATAAAGAAAACTGTAGGGAGGTAAGATGAAAACATTGGATCCATCAATATCTGAATGCTCATGATAGTATTTTGTTCCCATTAAAATCGTACAAAGCTTTGGGTGAATGCAGAAATTGTAAACATTACCATTCTTCTTACCCCTGATCAGAAGACATATCCGAACAAGATTGTGAAATCACAAACCTTGCAACCTGTAATAATAGGAAGCATTTACCTAAAGGACACAAGCTGTTACTAATGGGAAAGCACAAGGATCAAAGCTAGGCCTACAGCTGGTCAAATTTATATAAATGATTTAATGACCATTTTCCAAACACTTCCAAATTTGCTCGTGACTCCAAACTAAGTGGAAACATAAGTTCCAAGGAAGATGCAAGGAGCTCTCAAGCAGACTTGGAGAAGATCAGTGAATGACAAATGAAAAATAATGTGGATAAGTGCGATGTTGTCCACCTTGGTAGAAAAATATGAAGTATTTATTAAATAGTGAGAGGTTGGGAAATGCTGATGTCCAAAGGGACCTGGGTTCCCTTGTTTATGAGTCACTCTGAGTGAGAATGTCTGTATAGCAATCAATAAGAAAAGCAAATGATATATCCTTCATCACAAGGGGATTTGTGTACAGGAATAAAGATATCACAATGCAATTGTATACAACTGGTGAGACTACATCTGCAGTGTACTTCCTTTGTCTTCTTATCTCAGAAAGGATATACCAAAGAAAACCTAAACACATAAATAAAAAGTGGGCCATACCACTAGTGCTTCATCCGGACGCTCACTGAAGTTGTTACTTAATATGGTGATGAAACATCTGAAAACAAACCTTCCAGCTCAGCAAGCAAGCATACATCCAGAACTTCACCCTGAGCTACAAATCTTCCCAAAACTCGCTAAAGTATACAATTGCCATGGAGGGAGTGTGACAGAAATTCACGAGGTGAATCCCTGCAATGACAGGATTGTCTTATGAGGAGAGATTGGGCAATCTAGAGTTGTATTCTATAGAGTTTGGAAGTATTTGAGGTGATCTCATTGAAATATACAAAATTCTTACAGAGTGTGATAGGGTGGATATGGGTAATATGTTTTCCTGGATGATGAATTTAAAATCGGGGACATAATCTCAAAATATGAATAGGTCTTTTAATGCTGAAATGAGAAGGAATTTTGTAACTCAGAGGGTGGTGAATCTTTGGAATCCTGTATCCCTGAGTGCTATCGAAGCTCAGTCATTAATGTAGAGTCATAGAGTCATAGAGATATACAGCACGGAAACAGACCCCTCGGTCCAACCTGTCCATGCCGACCAGATATCCCAACCCAGTCTAGTCCCACCTGCCAGCACCCGGACCATATTCCTCCAAACCCTTCCTATTCGTGTACCCATCCAAATGCCTCTTAAATGCTGCAATTATACCAGCCTCCACTACTTCCTCTGGGACCTCATTCCGCACACGTACCACCCTCTGTGTGCAAAAGTTGCCCCTTAGATCTCTTTTATATCTTTCACCTCTCATCCTAAACCTATGCCTCTGGATTAGTGATGCTGGAAGAGCACAGCAGTTCAGGCAGCATCCAAGTAGCTTCGAAATCGATGTTTTGGGTAAAAGCCCTTCATCAGGAAAAAAGGCAGTGAGCCTGAAGCTTGGAGAGATAAGCTAGAGGAGGGTGGGGGTGGGGAGAAAGTAGCATAGAGTACAATGGGTGACTGGGGGAGGGGATGAAGGTGATAGGTCAGGGAGGAGAGGGTGGAGTGGATAGGTGGAAAAGGAGATAGGCAGGTAGGACAAGTCCGGACAAGTCATGGGGACAGTTACTGAGCTGGAAGTTTAGAACTAGGGTGAGGTGGGGGAAGGGGAAATGAGGAAACTGTTGAAGTCCACATTGATGCCCTGGGGTTGAAGTGTTCCGAGGCGGAAGATGAGGCGTTCTTCCTCCAGGCATCTGGTGGTGAGGGAGCGGCGGTGAAGGAGGCCCAGGACCTCCGTGTCCTCGGCAGAGTGGGAGGAGGAGTTAAAATGTTGGGCCACGGGGCGGTGTGGTTGATTGGTGCGGGTTTCTCGGAGCAATGTGGACTTCAACAGTTTCCTCATTTCCCCTTCCCCCACCTCACCCTAGTTCTAAACTTCCAGCTCAGTAACTGTCCCCATGACTTGTCCGGACTTGTCCTACCTGCTTATCTCCTTTTCCACCTATCCACTCCACCCTCTCCTCCCTGACCTATCACCTTCATCCCCTCCCCCAGTCACCCATTGTACTCTATGCTACTTTCTCCCCACCCCCGCCCTCATCTAACTTATCTCTCCACGCTTCAGGTTCACTGCCTTTATTCCTGATGAAGGGCTTTTGCCCGAAACGTCGATTTCGAAGCTACTTGGATGCTGCCTGAACTGCTGTGCTCTTCCAGCACCACTAATCCAGAATCTGATTTCCAGCATCTGCAGTCATTGTTTTTACCTCGTTGATCTAAACCTATGCCCTCTAGTTCAGGACTCCCCGACCCCAGGGAAAAAATTTTGTCTATTTTCTATCCATGTCTCTCATAATTTTGTAAACTTCTATAAGTCACCCCTCAGCCTCCGAAGCTCCAAGGAAAAAAGCCCCAGTCTGTTGAGCCTCTCCCTAAAGCTCAAATCCTCCAACCCTGACAACATCCTTGTAAATCTTTTCTGAACCCTTTCACGTTGCACAACATCTTTCCGATACGAAAGAGACCAGAACTGCATGCAATATTCCAACAGTGGTCTAACCAATGTCCTGCACAGCCACAATATGACCTCCCAACTCCTGTACTCAATACTCTGACCAACAAAAGAAAGCATACCAAATGCCTTCTTCACTATCCTATCTACCTACAACTCCACTTTCAAGGAGCTATGAACCTGCACTCCAAGGTCTCTTTGTTCAGCAACACTCACTAGGACCTTACTATTAAGTGTATAAGTCCTGCTAAGCTTTGCTTTCCCAAACCGCAGCACCTCGGATCCTGTTGCATTCTGAGGTAACCTTCCTCATTGTCCACTACACCTCCAATTTTGGTGTCATCTGCAAACTTACTAACTGTACCTCTTATGCTCACATCCAAGTCATTTATGTAAATGACAAAAAGTAGAGGACCCAGCACCGATACTTGTGGCAGTCCACTCGTCACAGGCCTCCAGTCTGAAAAACAACCCTCCACCACCACCCTCTGTCTTCTGCCTTTGAGCCAGTTCTGTATCCAAATGGCTAGTTCTCCCTCTATTCCGTGAGATCTAACTTTGCTAACCAGTTTCCAATGGGGAACCTTGTCGAGCGCCTTACTGAAGTTCATATAGATCACATCTACTGCTCTGCCCTCATCAATCCACTTTGTTACTTCTTCAAAAAACTCAATCAAGTTTGTGAGACATGATTTCCTACCCACAAAGCCATGTTGACTATCCCGAATAAGTCCTTGCCTTTCCAAATACATGTACATCCTGTCCCTCAGGATTCCCTCCAGCAACTTGCCCAACACCAATGCCAGGCTCACTGGTCTTTAGTTCCCTGGCTTGTCTTTACCGCCCTTCTTAAACAGTGGCACCACGTTAGCCAACCTCAAGTCTTCTGACTATCAATGATACAAATATCTCAGCAAGAGGCCCAGCAATCACTTCTCTACCTTCCCACAGTGTTCTAAGGTACACCTGATCAGGTCCTGGGGATTTATCCACCTTTACCCATTTCAAGACATCCAGCACTTCCTTCTCTGTAATATGGACATTTTTCAAGGTGTCACCATATATTTCCCTTCATTCCAAATCTTCTATATTCTTTTCCACAGTAAATACTGATGCAAAATACTCATTTAGTATCTCCCTCATTTTCTGCGGCTCCACACAAAAGCCGCTTTTTTGATCTTTCAGGAGTTCTGTTGTCTCCCTAGTTACCCTTTTGTCCTTAATGTATTTGTAAAAATCCTTTGGATTCTCCTTAATTCTATTTTCCAAAGCTATCTCATGTCCCCTTTTTGCCCTCCTGATTTCCCTCTTAACTATACTCCTACTTCCTTTATACTCTTGTAGGGATTCACTCAATCTATCCTGTCTATACCTGACATATACTTCCTTAGTTTTCTTAACCAAACCCTCAATTTCTTTAGTCATCCAGCATTCCTTATACCCACCAGCCTTGCCTTTCACCCTAACAGGAATATACTTTCTCTGGATTCTTGTTATCTCATTTCTGAAGGTTTCCCATTTTCCAGCCATCACTTTACCTGCGAACATCTGCCTCCAATCAACTTTTGAAAGTTCTTGCCTAATCCCGTCAAAATTGGCCTTTCTCCAATTTTGAACTTCTACTTTTAGATCTGGTCTATCGTTTTCCATCACTATTTTAAATCTGATAGAATTATGGTCACTGGCCCCAAAATGCTCTCCCACTGACACCTCAGTCACCTGCCCTGCCTTATATCAAAAGATGTTTGATTTAAGTTATAGATTTCCGGATACCAATGACGTGAAGAACTGACACTCACCCTTCCTCAATCTCCCAACTTCCTGGCCCCCACAGCCACCTGGACCTAGCAGTCCCAACACTGACCCCAGTCCAACCCAATTCCTCAACCTACCCTAAGCATTCATCCATTTACTTGATGGTCTACCTAGTCACCTATCTACCAGCCTCAGACCCAACCATCTTACATCCTACCTTCATATTTAACTCTCACACATATATGTCCTTGGTACTCATTACAAACACTGCACTGGTTGACAATTGCTGCAGCCATCATTATAGGTCACAAACCATGTCAAGTATTGACCTGACTGAACCAACCTATGGTACAGTTTAGAGTGATACATCCGAACCTTCAGTGAAATTTCTGTTGTGACCATCTGCACCTGTTTGTTGTGTTTCATTCTGGCCAAACACTAGTGTGCAATCGGTTTCAACTTGGCGAAGATTTAAAATTCTAATCCTGTTTTCCCCACTCTGGCCATACCTTCTTTTCCCTCACGTAACATCCTCCACAGTATTTTCACTCTGCCCTTTGTCCATGATCTTTCAGCCCTTTTGGCCTGGAATGCATATCAGAATAATGCAATGACTGATCTCCTTGCTGTGAAAATGCTCCAGCTGCTGATTTACAATGTCAGTGCTCAGACCGTCCTTTAATTACACAAATTCACAGGATTCTGTAAGCTGTGTTAATGCAGTCACATATTGATCAATGGACTGTTTTTCACCTTTGTCTTTAAAGCTGTGCTTGTAAAGTGCTCTTCAACACCCATTCTCAGCTCTACTCTGACACCATCTTACAAACTTATGGGACAAAATTCTTTGTGTATCATTTTGTCGCTATACTGGCTGAAAAGCCATCTATTACAGTGAATGCCTTATGGTAGAAGTCACATGATGATGGCAAGCCTGGAAGCATAATAGTAGTATTGCATTTGCATCCCAAACACCAATAATATACAAGAAGTATCAAAAACAGCCTTAAATTATAATCATTTCAGCCTGAGCATCTATTTTACAACCTGGGGTTGAACTTTCCATTGTGCAGTAACATAAGTACATTCACTTTCTAGTTTCTAATTACCTGTGCAAATAAGGTGCATCAGCAAACAATTGTGCATAGTTATTATAAGTTAGAACTTATAAACAGATCTATAATTAACTGGAACACGCTGTAACTAAAGAAATTAATACATCTCTTCTTAAGAGACCATCTGTTATTCTCTCTAACTGCAGCAAACAATCTCCAAGAGGACATGTTTGTAACTATATTTAATCAGGATATCACAGTTAGAATATAAAGGTTGCGATACTTGGGGTAAGGGGACAAAACTAATTCAGATAAAAATACTGGCCAGGTCAATTTGCTTTTAGTTTCAGCTACTGGTCATCAGTTTGATAACTCATCCACAACACAGCACTGTTCTCCAGCAACATTGTATGAACATACAAGTTTATTTGTTTTTAACTCAAAGTTTATTTTCAGTGTTCGGAAAACCAAAATAGAAGCTACAGTTACTGTAATGAGGTTAGTGCAATTGTATTCCCTTGATGACAAAACTTTAAGATTTTGTGTTATGATTGTATGCAATTGGGAATCTGTCCAGATCATGTTTAGCCATTTATATTTAAAAATTGCACATTACAAAGGACCTGCCTGTAACTTCAACCACCCACCTCAGAAAGCTACAGCACCAATGCAAATAGGCTGTTAGGTTCTGCAATGTAAAGGCTGCTACCATGGCCCCAGGTAAGGATCCCATGGTCAGAGTCATGAACCACAACTACAGCTGAACTTGCAAATTTCTGGTGGTGATAATGAAATAGTTCGGACCTCTAAGGAAGCTGCAGCTGACTGATGGAGGATTGTTCAGGATGATACATTCGAGTTTTGTATAAGCCCACGTGAAGAAAGCAACAGGAAATCATTCTATTTTCTTGAGTTACACAGACAGTCACCAGGTTACGAATGGGTTCCGTTGTTGAGTACGTTTGTAAGTTCATTTGTACACACGTTGGAACACAATGCAGTATAATGTGAAATAGCTGGTTGTAAGTACAAGCAAATATTGGATCTTTAAGATTAATAATACTATATCCCTTTACGGATCTTGTTCGTAAGTGTGAGTGTTTGTAATTTACATATTCCTAAACTGGAGACAATCTATTGCTCATTGAAATTGAAAATGCAAGGCTTTATGAACAATGGAAGAGAAAAAGGCAAGATACCAACATAGAGAAATTGTCAGAGGATCTGTCCTTAAGCAGATGACTACTATGACTAGCCTTGTTATGCCAGAAGGAGATATTAAGCATTGACCCTCATGTATTGTACATATAAGCTAACAATACCACAGCTGAACAGTACATAGACCATAGAACAGGACAGTGCAGAACAGGCCCTTCGGCCCTCAATGTTGCGCCGACCTGTGAACTAATCTAAGCCCATCCCACTACATTATCCCATCACCATCCATGTGGTTATCCAAGGATTGTTTAAATGCCCCTAATGTGGCTGCGTTAACTACATTGGCAGGCACGGTATTCCACACCCTTACCACTCTCTGAGTAAAGAACCTGCCTCTGACATCTGTCTTAAATTTATCACCCCTCAATTTGTAGCTATGACCCCTCGTACAAGTTGACGTCATCATCCTAGGGAAGAGACTTTCACTGTCCGCCCTATCTAATCCTCTGATCTTCTTGTATGTCTCTATTAAATCCCCTCTTAAATACCACATATTCCAGAAAGGTCAGCAGTGTGAACCAGCAGTTTGTGTTTTCATTCCAGTGCTTGCCGTCCTTGACCACTGATACAAAGGTGTCAGTTTGGCCTTGGCTGGTGACAAGTGAATCAATAGAGAAGGATTTTGAATAGTGTTTTAAAATAAGCTGATGGTTTGCCACTTCCCATTTTCTCCTTCAGATGAACCTCATCCTGTGATGTCTGTCTAGACATTACTAAAGCACTTGGCAGAATTTTACACCTCCCCTTTCCCAGGAGGGGGCTGGAAGTTGAGGTGCAATGGGGATGATGAGGATATTGTGTCTGATATTGACCCACCTTCACTAATATTTCATCAGATGGAGGGTAGAGTTTGGACAGCCTGCCAACCCTTGGGTCAACTGAGGCCCTTAACTTGTCAAGTCTGTTTCATTCATTCAAGGGAGGTGGGCGTTGCTAGCTATGCCAGCATTATTTCCTATCCTTAGTGAAGTGTCAATAACATTACTATAGGTCTGGAGTCACATATAGGCCAGACCAGGTAAGACTGGCAGTTTTCTTCTTGGAAGGAAAATAGTGAATGAGATGAGCTTTACTGGCAATAGACAATGGTTTCATGGTCATCATCAGACTTTTCATTTCATATTTCTTATAAATTCAACTATCTGACACAGCTGGATTTGAACCCAGGTCACCAAAGCATTACCTGGGTTTATAGATTAACACCCCAGTGACAATCTTACTAGGCCACCACCTCTTCTGCTGTTACTGTTGCTAGATTATTAATGACCATTTAAGGGTCTCCCACAGCATCCGAGGAGCAGTAAAATTGACGTTTCAGGCAAAAGCCCTTCATCGGGGGACTGCCCGAAACATCGATTTTACTGCTCCTCGGATGCTGCCTGAACTGTTGTGCTTTTCCAGCACCACTCTAATCTAAACTCTGCTTTCCAGCATCTGCAGTCATTGTTTTTACCCAATTAAGGGTCTCCTCCTGCCCCCACTCACTGTTTACAAGAGACAGCCGCCAGTTCAAACACCATATGGTGTGGACACCATTAAGCCTGTCTGTGGGCCTGGAGATGTCCCTCCTGTTAGAACATGCTCAAAAAATGACGTTTCAAGTGTTTCAAGAAGGGACGTTCCTACTGAGAGACAATGCCTCAGCTCTTATTTCCTCCAAACTACAACACTGATTGCTGCACTCCCCCACATGAGGGCCTTCATGATTACATCCCACAGCTACACCCCTCCTTGGGAACCAAATGCAGTCCAGTCATAGACACCACTCCCAGTAGTACTACTGGGTCAGGACATCTGCTGACCCTTTCATAAACAAGTGTGAGACTATTTTGGACCAAAAAATAGAGCATAGTTCTTTCTAAATGGTGAAAACCTAACAATGACAGAAGCAAAAGAATTTGGGATTCGGATGTATAAATCAGGAACACTGCAGAAAATAAACAAAAAAGCTCATGCAAATATATTCTTTCTGAACTAATGATGACCAATGTTGCATACATGATTCCATGTGGTTTGATAACTCATCCACAACACAGCACTGTTCTCCTGTGGTTCCACCAGGGTCCTATACATGTGTATTAAGACTACTTTATTCCTGTAGATCAGAGTGGTGCTGGAAAAGCACAGCAGGTCAGGCAGCATCCGAGGAGTAGGAAAATCGACGTTTCAGGCAAAAGCCCTTCATCAGGAATCATCCTGAAGAAGGTCCTGATGAAAGACTTTTGCCAGAAACATCGATTTTCCTGCTCCTTGGATGCTGCCTGACCTGCTGTGCTTTTCCAGCACCACTGTGATCTAAACTCTGGTTTCCAGCATCTGCAGTCCTCACTTTTGCCTACTTTATTCTTGTACTCCAACCTTTTGCAGTAAAGGGCAATATGTCACTTTATTTCTTAATTACTTGCTGTATTTGTTTGTTAGTTTATTGTGTTCTGTGTATGAGTGTCTCTGATCATAAACATTTAAAAGTTTCTTCCTTTTTAAAAAGTATTGTGTTTTACTCTGATGTCCAAATTGAATACCCTTACACTTCCACACAATCTGTTCCATTTACCATCTTGTTGTCCACTCAGTCAGCCTATTTAAATATCCTTGCAGTCCCTTTGTGTCCTCCTCACAGCTTACATTCTGATCTAGCCTTGTCGTATGTTAGGTGGGAATGATTTATGTTTTTGGTGGATATAGGAATTGATGAAAGAGGCTTTGGCCAATGAGTTTAGGAAACATTTTTCAGGCATAGAGAATTAATGTTTGAAACTCTGTTTTGCAGACATCAGTTCTCTCACAGATTATGACTGCTTGTATGTTTATACCATCTTTAATTTTTGTTTCAGATTACTTTGAGGCAATTTCTTTTGTAAACGATTATTAATGCTCAGGACTATAAAGTATATCCTATGTTTAATGTTTCTTCCTGTGGGAATGGATTTGTACAGTATCCTGCCAAATCTGCCCTAACTTTTCAGCCACCAAAATGCAACAAGGAACATAGATAGTAGTTGGTAACACAGTGGCTCAGTGGTTAGCACTGCTGCCTCATAGTACTAGGGTTCCTGGTTCAATTCCAGCCGTAGGTGACTGTTTGTGTGGAGTTTGCACATTGTCTGTGTGGGTTTCCTCCCACAGTCCAAAGGTGTGTAGGTTAGATGAATTGGCTGTGCTAAATTGCCTGTAGTGTTAGGGGAATGGGTTGGTGTGGACTTATTGGGCCTGTTTCCACACTGCAGGGGATCTAATCATACAGTCTGCCAAAAATGAATATTTTAAATTTAACCAACAACGCAAAAGGATAGAAGTTTTCAACTTGTATAAAAGATTAGAACAATCCCTGCAGAAAAATCAGGGTTATAAATATGAGCTGGGACCTATTATGTGCATGAAGTGCAAAGAATTTTAACAAACAATATCAGTATGTTCATGTATGGTAATGACAATTTTCAGGGTTGTAATCATCAGCTTATGAGGCCAATGAAAATTGATTAGTTTAATAGGAGCAAATATCAAGGAGAGTAATGAAGGAGAACAGCTCTCTTTCCTTAATTAATTAAACCTCAGGGGGACTCATTGCTAACAACATTCCTGTCCATCTGTATTGTATCCTTCAGTAAGACTGATAATGGCCATGATACCTTATCAAAGTAGATTAGGCGTGGAAGAAATCGAAATGACAGCAATCTGGCTGTCATGTACAGGCTAATTTAAATAAATGTGAGTGGTTCCTTGCAGTTTCCTCCGCTGGAACATGTATGGAAGCTGAGTACAACAACACTCTTTTGTGGGTTTCTCCCAAACCCTCCCCAAAGTGACAGAGTGGGAGAGAGGTCAGGAAATTCCCAATTAAGATCCCTTAGGAATTGCAATGGATCCAGTTTTCCCACTGGTGACAGGAGGAAGGGAATTACAATTTGATTATTCATTTGTATTGTAGCATAATGATGAGGGATGTATATGGAAAATGCGTTTGCAATGATCAAAATTGGGGCTTCTATCTGCTGCATCAAACTCAAAACTCATTCAAACCTGGGTTGCTTTTACAAGTTTGGGACTTTCTGATCGCCCCATTTTCCCTCTTCATGGGAAGCAGTTAGCATGACGTCAAAGATAACAGTGGGAAGATTCCAAACTTCCTTAAATGATGAGAAAGGATCAAGTCAAAGGTCTCAATCCAGAAATGTTCCAGTTTACCTTCAGGATGTTCTGTCCTGGTGCTGACACTGGGGATTTTGTTTTGTTTTATATTGGCAGCCTCCTTCTTAGCAATGGAAATCTTGCAGCAAGTCAGCCAAGTATGGAATACAACCCCTGACCCAGGATATTAGTTACAGGGACTGCAAATATCTTGCCCAGGCAAGACATGGATGCAAAGAGGGGAATCTGGTTCTCGATGCCTTCACACCATCCACTTGCATTCTGTTTGGCTACTGTGTACCTATTGAGCACTGAATGTGCTCCCTCCCCCCATTACTAAGGTAGGAGATGTGCTGTTCTCTGCAGCACCAATCAGCTCAGGTCTGTGACAATCAGCTAGTGTTGCTGCCTGAAAAAGAGGCTTGTTTTCTCCGTTTTCCTGACTGTAACTGAGGAAGAGGCTTTTAGTTCTGCAACAACGAGAAGACAGTGCCTTTCTAAAGAATACTTAATATAGAAAAAAAAACAAACAGCAATCCTTCACTAATGTTTATCTGTGCAGTAAACTAGACAGGGAGCCAAATTGGAGAAACATACTTGGCTGAGGATGGTTTTCGAGACCTGTTGTAAGGGGGAGAAGGCTTTAGCAAGAGAATTCCAATGTTTAGGGCTTTGTCAGCTAAAGGGATAATGAAAAAAGTACTGTTTCTGCTGTTTTAAGAAAATTACTTCTCGGTACAGTATTTCCCCAGTACCCGCGGGGGATATGTTTCAAGACTTACTGCGGAAGCACAAAACCGCGGGTAGTAGTGAATCCATTCATTTAAATGGGTAACTTACCTCCCTGACAGCCCCCGGTCCCTGGTTCTGGAACATTCCATGTAACATGTCCAGGCCATGCTAAATCATGGGTAACTGAAACCGCAGAAACCAACTCCGCGGATATCACGGTCGTCCTGTATTTCCCTTCCCAGGTTAGATATGCAAAGGTGGGAGAATTCCCTGGAGACTGCTGGGTTCTGAGGTGGGTGCTTCAGGGATCCAGCATGGTGTCTAAACCGTAAACGAGTAAAGCATAAGTCAGCCCTCCAGCCTTCATCTCTCATCCCCCACCTTCATTTCCACACTCTCCTATTCGGCATCCATGCCAACTCATGTCACTGAAGGCCCTTGACCCACTCCCTTCCCCAATCCTATAGCTTTTCATATCCCCATTCCAATAGCAATTCATGCTAACCCACTGATCCACTCACCACTTTGCCTGCCTATAGCATGGAGACAGGCTGTTTGGCCTCAAAATATCCATCTACGCCAACCCCATTTCCCTGCACTTGGCCTATATCCTTTTGGTGAAAGTGAACCCTTCCTGATGAATGTCTTTTGCCTGAAAGGTTGATTTTCCTGCTCCTCGGATGCTGGCTGACCTGTTGTGCTTTTCCAGCACCACAATCTTGACTCTTGACTCTATATCCTTCTAGACCTTTCCTATCCATGTATTTGTCCAAATGCTTTTTAAATGTTGTTAATATACCTACCTCAAGCACTTCGGCTGGCAGCTCATTGCATATGCGTACCACCCTCTGTGTAAAAAAGATGCCCCTCAGGTTTCCTTTTATTCTTTCCCCTCTAACCTTAAACTGATGCCCTCTAGTCCTTGATTCCCCAACATTGGGAAAATGATTGAGTGCATTCACCCTATCCATGCCTCTCATGATCTTGATTTGGAGGTGCCAGTGTTGGACTGGGGTGGACAGAGTTAAAAATCACACAACACCAGGTTATAGTCCAACAGGTTTAACTGGAGGCACTAGCTTTTGAAGTGCTGCTTCATCAGGTGGTTGTGGAGCAGAATCATACAACCTAGAATTTATAGCAACAGGGTTAGAATGTAATATTGTAATATTAAACAAATTTAGCTTGAGTCTTTCATCTTTTAGAATGAACAAGTTAGTTTTGGTTCCTTCATATGTAAATCCCAGAACGTTTTTAAAGTTACATTTTCAAGATAGCTTTAACAATAGGTGCCATTTCAACTCATATAATGCATTGAAGGTGTGAAGTTAAAAGTCTGTCTGTGTCCCAATGTTAGGTCAGACTGATTCTATTTTGAAAGTGGGACTTACAGAATTGTACGTGGATTTAAGCAGTTTTTGAGCAAAATATAATGCAATTCTGCAAAAAACAAATTCACCCCACAAACTTGTGTGTGTGTGTGTGTGCATGTGGGTGTGTGAGTGTCTGTGAGAGAGTGTGTGTATGTGTATGTGTGTGAGTGTAATGGGGTATAAGTCTGTGAGAGGTGTGTGTGTGTGTGTGTGTGTGTGTGGGGGGGGGGGGGGTTGTATGTGTGGGTGTATAAGAGAGAGCGTGTGTATGAGAGAGGGTCTGCGTGGGTGTCTGGGTCTGTCGGAGTGTATGTGTATGTGCACCATTACACGTGAGGACACAATCCACCATGTATAGGGCAGGTACTCATGTGACTTGACCAACATTGTCTATCTCATATAGCGCAGGCAAGGATGCCCTGAGGCATGGTACATTGGTGAGACCGAGCAGAGGTTACAGCAATGGATGAATGGACACAGCACAACAATCACCAGGCAGGAGTGTTCCCTCCCAGTCAGAGAACACTTCAGTGGTCTAGGACATTCGACCTTTGAGTGACCGTCCTCCAAGGCGGACTGTGGGACAGGCAACAATGCAAAATGGCCTGAGCAGAGGATGATAACCAAGTTCAGCACCCATAGGTTTGGCCTCAACCAGGGCGTTAGGTTCACGTTGTACTACAGGTGACCCCACTGCGCTACACACTGTCTCGATCTCTAGTCTCTCACACACACTGACACACATACACAGACCCTCTGTCATATACAAACTCTCTCTCATATGCTCACACATACACCCTCCACACTCACACCCACACAAGCACCCTCTCACAGACTTCTACCCCATTACACTCACACAGGTACACACATGCTCTCAGACACTCACATTCCCACACACACACCTACATTCACACACTCACTCGGTCTCCCCTGCACACATATACACACCCCACAGAACCACCATTTGAAACTGTACTTCACAAGCATTTGTATCGAACTAATTAGCCTAAACCAACACATACC
This sequence comes from Chiloscyllium punctatum, assembly GCF_047496795.1. Classification (NCBI taxonomy): domain Eukaryota; kingdom Metazoa; phylum Chordata; class Chondrichthyes; order Orectolobiformes; family Hemiscylliidae; genus Chiloscyllium; species Chiloscyllium punctatum. The sequence continues at coordinate 17,858,911 of NC_092739.1, forward strand.
CTCCACTTGATAGTCAGAGCCCAGACCTCTTCTGCGTATCCACTCTCTTCCTGATACTTCCAGAGCCGACAACTCTATCCACTCCACAATTCCCACAATGTGGGCAGAAGTTTTGCTGTATTCTGTGCCTTGTTTTAGTGTGTGAATGGCCACATTTGGGCTTGAATTTTCATGGAGATGAAAATAGCATTCAGAAGTCTTCACTTTAGCACCCATCCTCTTTTCTGGAGATGGGTCATGGGGCTTGGGGGAATGTATGAGCAGGATGTAATACACATGTTTGCATTTCACACATGTATTAATATGTTTACAAATGCAGTTACCTTTACTCAGAAATTTTTTGTCATTGAGGATTGTCTAACATGACTTTTGGAATTTATGAATTGAACAAAAAGATCTAAACTGACTGAATTCCTTTTAAGATGTGAAGTGCAATTTTGGAAACTTCAGCTACCTTCAGGAGATTTTACAAAACTATCCATCAAGTGACATAGAACATTAATATTTTCAAACAGGCATGGAGTTTGTGGGCATAGAGCTGGTGAGGGAAACCTGAAGGGGCACAGGCTGACATCGAGAAGAGGTTGCCGGAATAGGGGAGGTGTCAGATAATATTCAGGGAGCCTTTAACATTGCTGGGAGCTGGGATACTGTGTTAGGGGACTGAGCGGCCTTCTAACTGACTTGATTCACTTCCTCTGCACTCCGGTATGGTTAGCATACTGCATTGTGAACCCGAACCCCACATGGTAATTTGGTGTGTGAAGTTATACGTGGATTGGACATGTGTCTGGGTTGGCTTTCCCAAGCCTGGAGTAGGATTCAACCCTTGACCTCTGTGTGATTCCAGATCCAACATCACCGCAGTGCAAAGCTCTACTGTTCTAACACAGTGCTCCCATACATCAAGGTTACCTTCTCAATGCAATACTTTCCAGATTTTAACGTAAATGGTGTGAAATTTCTCCTCGAGCTCTGCCTCACATCACTAGGACTTGACACCAAATGGCATGCAGCTTGCACTGAATTTAAATTCTGAACAATTTATAAAGTGAAATTGAGGGTTTTCAAATATTCTGAGAGTCTGACATTCTTCTCTTTGATCTTAAAACATTAAACACTTAAGCTTCGGTTGGAGAGTTTCTCTGGCTTTGAAAATTTGACTTGGAAAAAGGCAGATTCTGACAAAGTGAGAGGCAATTTTCAAGGTGAGATTGTAAACACAGTGACAGTCATGAAAATAGACAGAAAGCCAAACTTTATATCAAGTGGAAATAACCTTGTTCAATTCTAAAGATTGGTTTATGCATTGTTAGGAATTTGAGCTTCTTAGATTCATATCCATTAGAAAGGCACCCTTTCCTTATCTCACTGGAGCCTAAGTTTAATCCAACCCAAGCTAACAGCATGAGAATCTTTGTTGGTTGAATCACATTTGGTGATTCTTTAATTCCTTTCCCACTGATGACTACCCATTGCAACAAAGTTGTCCCTATGTTTAAACAAGCAATGAATTCTGGATGTTGCAACAGATTGATGTAGGGAAAATTTCTCCTTGGGCATTTTTGGGGATGGGGCATATTTTCAGGCCAATGTTAAGGAAATTAATTTCTGCATTGAGTTGTGCTGAACTCAAACTGAAAGTATTTGATGCTGCACTGGAAATAAATATTTAAATCTTTACTTCCACATGAGGAAAAAACTTAACAGCCTCGTGTTTTGTTCGGTCACTCGATCAACTTTTTTATTGAAAGCAAATTCTTGTGCTGTCACTGCGATGTTGCCTTTAAACCTAACAGTGTGTGGGAGCTAAATTAGTACAGGAGCACCCATGGGTTTGTCCTTGTAGTTGTGCTAAAGATAATACATTTTCACACAATTTTACATAAAGCTGTTGTCTTGCCAGTTATGCAACTTTGTTTCAGTTTGAATAGAGGTCTTGAAAATTCAACTGAAATTAATGAAACAAAAAGACTTTATTACCATTATGCATTATGTAACTTCTTGATATTTAATAATGGCTTATGTAATGTATTAGTCACATTGTATCAAGTGTTTGTGACAGAAATTGCATTGTTCAAGTTTTACTCGGCTTTGATTTGCTAATTAAGCGTTATTTGCTTAAAGAAGGGAAGACAGAATTTTCAGTATGAATGTCTCATGTGCCTTCAAAATGTTCCAAAGTATTTCACATCTAATAAATTACTTTCGAAACATTGTTGCAGTAAATATTGTAATCTGGAGGATATGTGCACATAATTTTTCTGGTCGCCGCATAATAGGAAGGATGTGGAAGCTTTCGAGAGGGTGCAGAGATTTACCAGGATGCTGCCTGGACTGGAGGGCATGTCTTATGAAGAAAGTTTGAGAGAGCTAGGGCTTTTCTCATTGGAGCGAAGAAGGATGAGAGGTGACTTGATAGTGCTGTCTAAGATGATGAGAAGCACAGATAGAATGGAGAGCCAGAGACCTTTTCCCAGGGTGGGAATGGCTATCGCGAAGGGGTGTAATTTTAAGGTGACTTGAGGAAGGTTTGGGCAAGATGCCAGAGGTAGGTTCTTTATGCAAAGAATGATGGGTGCACGGAATGCACTGCCAGCAGTGGTAGTAGAGCGAGATACATTAGGGACATTGAAGCGACTCTTGGATAGGAACATGGATGATAGTAAAATGAAGGGTATATAGGTTAGTCTGACCTTAGAGTAGGATAAAAGGTCGGCACAACATCGAGGTCTGAAGGGCCTGTACTATTCTATGTTCCAAAAATGCCAAAATGTCCATGAAATAAATAACTAAATAATTATTTTAAGGCGTTGATGGTTGAGTGAAAAATGCTGGCAAGGATAATGATTAATATTCTGTTCAAATTATGCTACATGTCACCTGACAGGTCAGATAAGGCCTTAGTTTAACATCCCAGCAAAAGACAGTTTCTTTTTGCAATACTGTGTTCCTTCCATATTGCTATGAAGTATCAGCATGTATTATATACTTTAAAATTGGCGATGTTGCCTTGATTCTCAGTCCTCCTCTCGTTGACGTGTTGACACACTGACACTGACTGCCTCAGCTACCATATTTCATACCAATCAGCAACTGGTGCTTGTGGAACTCCATGAGATGAGAAAAGAAATATAAGCAAGTTGGAAAGGACTGCTGATAAAAGAAGATAAGAAAAGTACATTAATTTCTATATTAATCCTTGAAACAAGGGGACCAACTGCTATAACTGTCTATTAAATCTAACCTCTCAGCGATATTAGTGCAGATAAACTGGTCGATTTCTGCCATTCTTATAAAAGAAGACAAGCAATGAAACCTGTACAGTGGATCAAGGTTTAGGCCGTGTTGTGGGAAATACCAAGCTGGGAGTTTAGTTACTGCAGAGAAAGGAGCCTTTCGTGCAAGTGGAGAATATAAATCTATCAATCAATTGGTCACACAGCTGGAAATTTTCACCAGCTTGACTGCAATCTTTGCTAGAAGTGTAGCAGAATCAATCCTTTTGTGTACAAACAAACCTTTAAGTCACAAACAAAAACAGAAATTGCTGGAGAGGCCCAGGAGCTCTGGCAACAACTGATTGCTCTCTATAAAGCACCTTTGATTGCCAGGAGTGCTTTGTCACTAAGAGTTCAGAATAAGGACGATCCCTGCAACATTGGAGATCGAGTTTCCATGGTCATTTCACCTGTTTCCCAGAATTTTCACTGGGACATTGAGAGATAGCCTGCAGAAATTCAGGACCACGTGTCTTATTATTACACAATATGTCAAGGTTCACTCTGGATCATCCACCATTTCTACATCATGTTATACAACAGTATAACTCCCAATCCCATGACTTATCTAATATAATGGAAAACTGTTTTGAGTATCCGACAGCAATGTGCTCATCATGCGGCTTTTTTTTAACTGAGCTTAAGCTGATGCCTACAGTGTGTTAGCCTCTTAGAAAAAACCACATGCTTACATCAATTTCAGAGGACATTTACGCGTAATTGCATTTCAACCCAATGACCAACTTTTTTATAAAAAGAGAAAAGCTCACTATCCTGTACATTTTGAGTCACCTAAGTCACTAAGTATATATACAATAATGGTTCAATATTCCCATCAGTTTACGCATATGTATTGCAAACATCATGCTTATCTCTTAATGGAACGCATGTATATTGTTTTTGCTGGCCGTTAATCTGGGTATTGTTATTTTCCCAGAGAAATCTTTCTTAAACAAAAACAGACATTGCTGGAAAAGCTCAGCAGGTCCGGCAGCATCTGCAGAGAGAAATCAGAGTTAACATTTTGGATCAAGTGATCCTTCAGCAGAACTGGCATGAGTGACGAAAATCAGTTTACATGCAGGAGATAGGGTGGCGGGAGGGGTTAAGGAGTAAGTGATAGCTGGGGATAGAGCCCAAAGAGAGAGAAGAACAGTTGGACAGACAACGGAATGGAAAACAATCTGGTTAGGAGGGTGAATAGAGTTAGTCGCTAACAATAGGGTAGTGTGGAATGGCAAAATATGTGATACCAAGGTCTGGTGTGTGGGGTAGGGTGCTTGGACATAGGAAGGAGCAGGCCGTAAAATTATTGAACTCATTATTGAGTCCAGAGTGCTGCAGGGTCCCCAAGCAGAAAATGAGATGTTCCTCTTCCAGCTTGTGCAGAGTTTCACTGGAGCACTGCAGCAAACCTGAGACAGAGACGTTGGCCAGGGAACAGGGTGGGGGTGTTAAAGTGTCAGGAAACTGGAAACACAGGGGTTTTTTTCCGGGCAGAATGTAAATGTTTTGTGAAGTGGTCACTCGATCTACACAAAGGTAGCGTAGACTACATTGTGAGGAGCAAATGCAGTAGACTTAGAAGTTCAAGAAAAGTGCTGCTTCACCTGGAAGGTATGTTTGGGTCCTTGGATATTGAAGAGGGGGGAGGTAAATGTCATTTGTGTGTCATGTCTTATTGTGGTAACCATTGCTATTCCATTCCTGTTGCTGAGCCGCTGTAGATCTCTAGATCTGATTGTTGATCTGTGATTGGTGCAGGTAATAGATTCTCCTTTTCCTGATCAGCTGCTTTCAGACCAATTGGGTGTATGTGTCTGTGGTTGTGTCGGTATGTCTGGTTGTTCACTTCCACTGCGTGTGACCCTTGGGTCGGCTTTTGTTGAGAGTGTTGAAAGTCTGTTCCCTGACATACATTTTAATGCTGAACTCTGACAACGGAGTGGCAGCCTTGTCAAAATTGAACTTTGCTTTCTGCCCTTTCATCTGATTTTGTCACTCACACTTGGTCCAATTTCTGGCTTCAGTAGGTTTTTGCTGTGGGGGGAGTAGCATGATGTGGCATTAGTCTTTGTACTGGTGCTAGGTTGCCTTCAGTGAGTGTGTTTCTCCAGTTGAGGATTGCCTTGTGTGGGATTTGCTTGATTTCTTCATGATGCCTTGGTTATTTCACTGCTGCCCCAGTCTTTTTATTTGATTGGGCATAGTGTGGAGATGATGTGTGATGTTGAAGTTCCTAGCCATTTATGGTTCTTCACTCACCCATAACCATGTTGGGAACCCCACAATAGCTGAAGTGTGTTTTTATGCATTCCACAATTAGATTAGATTAGATTACTTACAGTGTGGGAACAGGCCCTTCAGCCCAGCAAGTCGGCCCAACTGACCCTCCGAAGAGCAACCCACCCAGACCCATTCCCCTACATTTACCCCTTCACCTAACACTATGGGCTATTTAGTGTGGCTAATTCACCTGACCTGCACATTTTTGGACTGTGGAAGGAAACCAGAGCACCCGGAGGAAACCCACGCAGACACGGGGAGAATGTGCAAACGGCACACAGACAGTTGCCTGAGGTGGAAATTGAAGCCAGGTCTCTGGCGCTGTGAGGCAGCAGTGCTAACCACTGTGCCGCCCGCAATCTTGAAGGTGGTCATTGAAATCAGTTGGTTTACCTCCCAATAGTCAGAATAATACTCAACTGTGACAAGATGGTCATCTTTTGTGAGTCTAAACAGGTCCAATGCCAGCTTCAGACATGCTTTCTCTGGGATGCCATGTATCATCAGTGGACCTTAAAATTGTTTAGGCAAATGTGGGGACCGCAGATGCTGGAGATCAGAGTCTATAGATTAGAGTGGTGCTGGAAAAGCAGAGCAAGTCAGGCAGCATCCGAGGAGCAGGAAAATTGACGTTTCAGGCAAAAGCTCTTCATCAGGAATGATGCAGGGAGCCTCCAAGGTGGAGAGATGTTTAGTTTGGTACTCATTACAAGCCCTTCACTGGCTGATTTTGTTTCTCAGGTTTGGCTAGTTCAGCATATCTCTTATCTCCCTCAGACTTAATTCACTTCCTTTGTAAATTGCATGGATGTGCTTTAGTATCTCTCCTCTCAACTCCATCAAGATAAAGACTCTATTTCTATCAGGGAGCCACTCTAGGATCATTAGCCACCATTTCCACCACCTCCAGCATGATGCTATCACCAAGCGCATATTCCCTTCCCCTCCCTTGCCAGCCTTCTGCAGGTCTGTTCCCTCCAGGGCATCCTAGTCCATCCTTTTTCCCTCACAACATCTTCCTTCAAGGCACCTTCCGCTGACAAACCATCTGTTTACTTCCTCCCTCCCCAGTACACAAGGGCCCAAACACACCTTCCAGGTGAAGCAGCACTTTACCTGCACTGTACACAATCTAGTCTATTGCATTCACTGCTCACAATGTGGTCTCCTCTACGTTGGTCTCCTCAATGTAGTATAGATTGGGTGACCACTTCACAGAATACTTACATTCTGTTCGCAAAAAAGACCTGAACTCCCAGTAGCCTGCCACTTCGACACATGACCCTGTTCCCTGGCCAATATGTCTGTCTCAGCCTTGCTGCAGTGCTCCAGCAAAGCTGGAGTTGAAAGAACAGCACCTCATTTTCCAACTGGGAACCCTGAAACCTTTTGGACTCAATATCGAGTTCAGTAACTTTAGGGCTGAGCTCTCCTATGTCCTTACCTCAACCTTCACAGACCAGGCCTTGTTATCACACAGTCTACAATTACACACCACCCATTGCTAGTCACTAACAGTCCCCATTAACAGCTATTCACCCTCCTAGCCAGATCACTACCCACTCCTTTATCTGTCCAACTGTTCTTCTCTCTCTTTGGGCTCTAACCCTACCTATTGTTCACCCCTTACCCCTCCCTCCACCCTGTCTTCTGCATATAAATCAACATTTTCCTAGCTACCATCAGTTCTGAGGAAGGGTCACTGGATCTGAAATGTTAACTTTGATTTCTCTCCATAGATGCTGCCAGAACTGCCGAGCTTTTCCAGAAATTTCTATTTTGTCTCTGATTTAAAATATCAATGAGTTTTTTTGGCTTTTACTCTATTTCCATTGTCCAATGTACCATTTTGGGCTAGAGATTTAACTTTATAGCCCAATCTTTGCCGAGAGCAGCAGTTATACCCTTGCTGCTCTTAGACTCTCCTATTTTCACTACTCTTTTCCACACATAGAAATTTACATCTCGTTGGTTGGTTTGCTTGATTTAAGAAAGGTACTTGTCTGTTATACTGTTATATTCAATGTCTGTGCTGGGTTGATGATTTTGAGAGTATAATGATTGCTGCTGCACGTTGAATTGGGAAGGTTCCATCACTCTGTTGTAGCATCCTCTGCTTTCTTCATCAACTAGTCAAATATAATGGGAAAAGCACAGAGAGACAGCACAAAATAAAGACACTTCTAACGTGGGGTGGGTAGGAGCAGTGACAGTAAGGTATCCAATCACAGCAGTGAGCTTGCCAGTGGAGCTACTCTGAATGGACAAGGAGAGAGTTACACACTGTTAAAAAATATAAATTTTTGGGGTAACTCGGTGACTCAGTGGTTAGCACTGCTACCTCAGCACCAGGGACCCAGGTTCGATTCCTGCCTCAGGGCAACTGTCTGTGTGGAGTTTGCACATTCTCCCCGTGTCTGCGTGGGTTTGCTCTGGTTTCCTCCGGCAATCCAAACAAATGTGCAGATTGGGTGAATTGGCCATGCTAAATTATCCACAGTGTTAGGTGAATTAGTCAGACGGAAGGGGGTCTGGGTGGGTTACTCTTCAGAGGGTTGGTGTGGATTTGTTGGACCAAATGGCCTGTTTCCACACTGTAGGGGATCTAATCATTGCAGATGTGCTTTCAAGAACAGTAATTCCAACGTACATTTGTCACATCTGAGTGGTATCTCTGTAATATGAGTAACTTACCTTGAGGATACTTTGGAGGAGATAGTAACAATTTGAGGAAAATGCTTTAAAGTGGCTCGGCTTTGACACTGTGTGCCTTCCAATTAGATATTGTTGAAAATGTTCATAAGCAAACCCAATGGCCAGACACACTTTCTCGATCTGAGCACTTATGTTAATGCCCTGGATGCCAATGCAACTGGCCTCACTGCATCATGGTTGTTCCATGCCCTGAGATATCATCATTTATACCAGAGCATTTCAGCACTTTGCATTGCTATCAACTCATTACTTGATTTTAATGACTGCTGCTTCTTATCCTGGGCCCCTATATCACTGCATGTCTTTGGCAATGAATTAATATAATTGTTCCCACTCCATGCACAAATTCATCAAGAATTTTGCCAAGTAGTTGACAATCTAACAAGTTGTTGCATTGCCTTTATATCTGTGGTCACTGCACTGCTGTTACAGCTCTCTTACATTTTCAGTGTCTGGATATAGAATATTTGCTGTTAATATGTGGTCCAGGTACTTGACTTCAGGTATCTTTCATTGCAATTCTTTCTTGTTTAGCTTCAGGTTCGCTGAGTGAGCTTTGTCTAGGAGTCACACTAGATACTGTTTGTTGTCAGCAATGGCTTCTTCCATTGTGTCTCCAAACTATCAGATCATCCATCATAGCTTTTACTCCAAGGAAGTCACTAACTACCTCATGTTGTCTGCATTTGGAGCAGTGCCCATGCACAGCTGACTATGTCATCTGAAAGTCGTCCAGAGTATGCTTAGAAAACTGGTGTTATCATCCAGCTTTATTTGCCAGTAACCATCCTTCACATCTAGGATGTTGAAGAGTTTTGCCTTTGCAAGTTGTGGCAAATTTCCTTTGATGTTTTGAATGGGGGAGTGAGATCTCTTCTTTACTGAGATTCTTTGGGACAATGCACACTCTCAGCTTTCTAGGTCATTTTCCGATTGCCATGCTGCTAAGCCATTTCACATGAGTTGTCAAGTTTTTGATCACTCCCTTCCTTTCTTCCAGCTCTTCCATTTTGACTTTCTGGCTGGCCTGGAGAGCAGCTGGACCATTCTTTATTGAATACTGAATTCTCGAGTACTTTAGGAAGGACTGTGGGTATTTTCCCGGAAGACACCACAACCCTGTCAACACATCATTGTAGGAACTGTTCTGAGGTCAGTGGTTTAGAGTGCTTTGGCACTTTGATTCCCTCCTTTGGCACAGTGAGTGTTACCAGTTCCAGTTGTAGATAATGATGAATGGCATTTGCTTTCCACCAATGATCTAATTCCAGGTAAGGAGTTCTGGATGATTGTTCATGTTATTGCAACAGGCTGGCAGAGTGATCCATCCTCTCACCATATGTATAATGCCATCATATTACCTTGATCTTACCTTGGGGGGGCTTCACCTTTGGATTGCCATGCTAAGCTTGTTTATACGGGTCAGTTCTGGGCAAATCACCACAATTTGCTACTTATTAAGAAATCTCACAGACAATCAAATATTTTAAACTTTATTGCATGTAGCAACCAAAATAAAATCCCTCAAGTATGCAAGTTGAGTCTCACAACTCAACTTGACTATTACCCAATTATTTGTGGAAGTTAGTCAATGAACCGTGTCTGTAACTGCATGAGTCAAGGGTTCAATTCTTGTGCTGTGTTGTTCTTCTGCTGTTGAATTGTTTTGGTGCTGGATTTTTGTATAATTTTCACTGTTTCAAATTTGTGGTGTGGAGTCATTGATGATCCTGTAGATCCTTTCATCCCCCAGTATTGATCACATTTTTGGAGACTTCAGGTCTGCAGTTTGCCTTTTTATCAGAAGTAGCTCCCTTATTCCTTGTTGCATTTGGTGTTAACTGTCTGTCAGAAGCAGCCTGTCCTGCAATTAACCCCATGACTTCAGAACATTCCTTCTGTAGGCCCAGGGTAGCAGGTTATCACACAGTTTTATCTCCTCTCTTCCGGAAACAGCTTGTGCTACTTTGACTCTATCTTCCCAGGGATGGTAAATTAACATGTTGCTTTTAATTCCTTTAGAACAGTTTGTCCTCATCCCTTTCAGCTTGGGAAACAATTAATTCCAAAAAGAGCTACCACTGATTCCCTCAATCCATGACACCATTAAAGTTCTGGAGCTTACATCGTCACAGGTCTACATTAGTCGATGAGTTTCATGCTGCACTGCTGTAGGACACTTACTGTTAATCTGATGTTTTCATTCCAACATTCGTGTATTTTATTTTGTAGTTATCATTCCAACAGTCACAAACCATGTCTATTGACATGACTGAACCGACTTATTGTACAGTGTAGAATGATTTGTCAGAATCATTAGCTAATATCTCTCCCTCTGTACTTTCTTCCTTGAGCTTCATTGTAGCCAGACACTTGTGAGGAAACTGATTCAGATTCTTGTAGTGAGAACATGGCTCTTCCTCAGGCTGAACATGTGTTCTTCTTATTTGTATTAATGTCCTCCAGTATTTGCATCCTGCCCTTGGTCTGTGAAGGTTCTGTCTTTTGTGCCTGCAGGATCTGTCAGCAGAATGGAGACCTTGTTTGCTGTGCCATATGCTATAGCTGCTAATACACTATCTCTGCACATGCCAATCACTCACCTGCTTACCTCTTCTCTCAGCTGCCACTAAAATGAACAAAGCCATAGTTAAAATATTGCGAAGTGAAATGATTGGGTTTGGGGGATATGGGTTGGGTGCTGGCAGGTGGGACTAGATTGGGTTGGGATATCTGGTCGGCATAGACGGGTTGGACCGAAGGGTCTGTTTCCATGCTGCACATCCCTATGACTCTATGACAAATGTAATTCTGTCATTACTCAGATCATCCTTTAATTGAACAAATTCACAGGTTTCTGTGAGTCCAGTTAATGGAACAATAATGTTACATTATTGATCCATGGCCCCTCATATGTTCATACGCAACTTTCACTTGAGGCTTAAAACATGCCTTTTTAAAATTTCTACTGTATTTTTTTTTCTGCTCTTCAGAGAGATTTACGGTGGAATATATTTTGAAACAATCTTTCCCAACAGTGATAAAAGTATCGTGATTCATACCTGTTCTGGTTTGTTCAACAAATCCACTGATATTTCATAATTCTGCAATTTTATATGGAAGAAATTCCAGCCTGGTTTCATATTTCCTGTCATTTGATCAGGAGCTTAGAGGGGAGAAGCTGCAATCATTTCACTTCGCAATATTTTAACTATGGCTTTGTTCATTTTAGTGGCAGCTCAGAGTTCTGCAGATACTCTGTGTCTCCCAGTTAGTAACTGTGCCTTCTTACAGCTGCACAAAAATCATCTCAGTGCTACACCTGACACCATATTTTGAGAGTACAATATAGCAATGCGTTCAACACAAGGGTTTTATTGAAGTGAGTTTAAGATGTCTGTTTATAGAGCATCTGCCTCAAAATAGAGGTCATGTTAGATGAGGGGTGACTTTTGTACACTATTGCATTTCAATCTAAACAAATACATTTGTTAGTAATGATGAAGAAGCCATAATGATTGTTAATTTACATAGAACTTGCTTTTTCATGTGAATGGATCCAATAAGCAGACAGATAGATAACCAAGATAATAGTAGTGCCCAATTTAATGCATATTTGACAGTTAAGTCAGATATCCCAATGATTCCTGTGCTAATCAAAATCAACAATAATTTAGAAAAGCCAAGAAAATCATTGAGTTGTTTATAAAATGGCTTAAATTTGCACTGTGTGGTTTACAGTCAGCATCACTAGCTCTCCATTCCAGATTTTTTAAGTAGAATTGAAATTCCACCAGTTGCTATAGCAGGATGTGAACCCATTCCCCCAGACTATTGGACTGAGTCTTTAGTTTGCTAAGCTAGCTGCATTACCACTGAGCCACCATCTCTACCTTGTGTAGTCTATAAACAGCTCACTCTCCATCATGTATATTTCATACTTTATGGAATGCCTTGTGCTCTCGTGTTGGTTGGTATGGTAATCCATAATGTTGTTTAATATAAAATAATAGTACCATATACTGTTCTGATACATGAAACATTCCCACATTGTTTGCCCAACCAAATATATCTTTTACACTTTTTAGATGATTACATTTTCTAGTCTATTAGATAAAATAATTAGTTATAAAAGTATTTTTAACATTTCTGTCACTGAGTTCAAATCATAGTTCATGTGTTTTCTGGTTTATAATTTTGCTGCTTCCAGTGTAGGCCCAGCTTCTGCGTTTTCGAAGTTCTGCAGGACTACAGTTCAGAGCATTGGATACAGCCTGTAATTATTTTTAAATTCGATTGTTTTTGTTTGCAGCAGACTCTTCTACTAACATGCAAATGCGCAAAAGGCAACGTGTATCACATAAAGTAATATTGAGTGACTCGATCAAAGCTAATCTCACTGTTTTCAAAGCACGGGGATTGCATGGATAATGTAAACTAAACATAAAATTGCTTACTTTAATACAACCCAGACTTGCTTAATACATAAAATTATGTTGTTTAAACTTTTAGTTGAGCTCCTTCATTTTTATCTTTGTGTTCCAGGCTCTCTTTATGAAACCTGCAATTGGGAAATGTGGTGACATTACTTCAGTATAAAACAACCAATGCCAGCAATTTGCTGGCAACCCTCAATATTGATCCTGGAGACTGGCAGTAGTGTCAGGATTGAACATCTATTTACCCTAATGAAGGACTATCAAGAAATATTAGAACAAATTGGATGTGAAACGTGTGGAAGGTTATAATTGTCATTACTATATTATCTTTGCTGAAATGCAGCAGTGTCACATGCATGCTGCTCTCATTATTGAGCGACATGCTAAAGTGTTGCCAGATGTCAATTTAATCATAATAGTTCATGATTTGTGTGACATATTTCTCCAAGCAAAATCTCAGTTGCATCAGTGTGAAAGCAGTGCCAAGTGCCATTCCATTCTACTGAACACGTACATTGCCTGAAGTTCTGATTCTCCATTTCTTAATATCGTTTCTCGACCCGAAAGAGTGCTGTCAAAATATTTGCTTTCACATATAGTTGACCTTAGAAATTAATCCCTGTACGTGTGCACCCAATTTATCCATTTAGATTCTTTACAATACATTGCACAGTCATTTTCAATTGACACTTTGACTTTTTTTAAAATATATCATTTCAAATTTGAATCACAAATCAAGAAACCTGATCCAATAATGCAAGGTCACGTATAATATAAATGCTGTATGAACTGTTATGATCAGGTAAAGAAATAAAAATGGCCTAACTCTTTTTGGTCAGTCACAATGAATCTTTTTTATTTCATTTTGGCATATAGCCATCAGATTCCTGAAGAAGGGCTTTTGCATGAAACGTCGATCTTCCTGATCCTCGGATGCGGCCTGACCTGCTGTGCTTTTCCAGCACCACTCTAATCTAAAAAAAGCCATCACACTATGACAATATAGTTCATTGAGAAATGAAGGAGCCAGTTACCAAGATTTCCTTGAGTGAAAGAGAAAGAGGAATTTTATTAACTGCTAACCCTAAGAAAATAAGAAGAATAAAAATGCAATATCAAACATTCTTAAAAATGCAAGTAATAACTTTTTAAAAAGTACAGAGTGGTACAAACGAGGAGAAATTATGCTCGATCCAGTGTAAGATTTCATTGTTTTTGAGGAGTTAGATTTTAAACTCTATGTAAGGGTGACTGAAAACTTCCCGCAACAGAACTGGGCACTTGTCTTGAGAAAGAAAAGATGCCTTAGGTATCCAAAATCAATAAAATTCTGTCTATTACTGAATTAATCAAAAGGTTGTCATTATATAGCAATTTAGAATATTCGGGGTGAAAAATACAGCAGAAGTGATTCAGTTCCTCAACACAGAAGAGCAAATGTGAAAGTGTTTATAAACTTTCAAAGCAAAGGACTCCGGTTTAATTAGTGTGATAGTCAGTGGCTGTCTGTAGATCATCATAAAATATGTGAGAACCAGCAATCTCTTTCCCATAGTTTAACTTACAGTCTTTGCTGCACCTTGTTTTTTTCCCTGAGTATTTTGTACTGAAACTTATATTAGCATTGTTTACACAAAACCCAACAAGCTATATAGAGTCATAGCGATATACAACATGGCAACAGACCCTTCAGTCCAACCTGTCCATGCCGACCAGATATCCCAATCCATCTGCCAGCACCTGGCCTGTACCTCTCCAAACCCTTCCTATTCATATACACATCCCAATGCCTTTTAAATGTTGCAATTGTACCAGCCCCCACCACTTCCTCTGGCAGCCCGTTCCACACACGCACCACCCTCTGCATGAAAACGTTGCCCCTTAGGTGTCCTTTATATCTTTCCCCTATTACCCAAAGCCTATGCCCTCTATTTCTAGACTCCCCGATCCCAGGGAAAAGAACTTGTCTATTTATCCTGTCCATGCCCCTCATGATTTTATAAACCTCTATAAGGTCACCCCTCAGCCTCCGACGCTCCAGGGAAAATAGCCCCAGCCTATTCAACCTCTCTCCATAGCTCAAATCCTCCAACCCTGGCAACATTCTTGTAAATCTTTTCTGAACATACAATATCTACAACCTGTTGATGTAGAAATTTGCATTGCACTGCAAATTTATCACTAGTTAAAGAAGAAAACCTTGTATGTTGAAGAAAATAGCACACAAGAACAGGAAGTAGCTTGTTTGTCTAAGGCAGACAAAGTGTGATAAACAACCACTTCCATGAATCATGTTCAGTCCTTCCATCGATAGCACAGCTGATGTATTGTAAATTATACCACAGATTTTGTGTGCTCATAAAACCTTGAGTTAATGCCGTTTTGTTTAATCAACTGAGACGGATCAGGTGGCATGTCCATGGGGCACTAAATGGTTGGCAAACAGTTCTTCACTTGTATGTATTTCATCAGTTTCTCTGTTTCAGTTAATTAAATGTTTGGAGTTTCACGCTAATTTTGTTCAGCCTGTTTTTGTTTCTTTCAGTTGAATCTTAACGTTGAAAGCGAGTTGTTGGGTTTTACGAGAGGTGTCTTGCTGTAGCGCCCATTGAGTTTTCTCACGTATCTCACCAAACTCATGCCAGTAAATACTTAGCCTGCCCCATGTCATTTCTAAAGGCTGATTTAAAGCCCATTTTATAATGCACTAGTGCAGAGTAACATGCCATTCAGTGCATATCCCGGATTCACTAGCATTCCTTGCACCCACGACTTGTTTAAAAGCCCTTTCTGCACCCGGACAAGAACTATTAGTCTGGAGCTGCCATTTACAGTTGCTGACATTTGCCCCAGGTAAAGAAGATGGGGGGGGGGATCTCACTTCTTGGAGTGCCTGCTGGATAAGGTGATGCATAGGCAAGATTTCCTCTCCCTCAGGACCAGCAGTGGAGGTCATAGCAGCTGACCATGCCAGCTTGATCTGAAAAGGGCCAAAAAGAAGACTCTGCATGTGGAGGAGGAAGGTAAATGTCCTTCTCTACTCCACCAGTAAGTGGCATCATTTACCCTCAGATACCTCAGACTCACTCTGTTTCTGTTACTGTATCAATTTCCCACCGAGACACACGCTGTAACACTCAATCTATTGCCTGCAACATCTTCCACTCTTACCCTCACCACCCCAATCTGTGACACCAATAGCCCTCCATTCCTTTGCACTGCCTACTCACTTGCTTGGGACACTTCACCATCTGCAGTAACTGCACCACATACTTTTGTCTTCCATACTACCAGCCTATGTCTCATTCCAAGGGGGCAAAAGCACAAGACTCAAGACAGGTGGTGTGCTTCTCATCATTCAGCTCTTTGCCCCTCATGGACCCTGACTCCTGAAGTTGTCCTTGGCTTACTGTATCAGGATTTTGTGACTTGATCCCTTTGACTTGACTGAGTCCTGCTGTGACAAACTTCCTATCTTTGTGTCTGCATTAAATGGCACAACAAAACAGCAATAAAATTACTCCGTATATCTAGGTGAGGGGACAAAGAGCAAAAAAGGAAAGAGAAAGCAAAGTAAGATTGCTGTGAGTATCCAGTTATGCTCAAAGTGAGCGAGCAGTAGGAGAGCCAGTGAGGAGCCCAGAGATGCAGCCAAGTGCAGTCCATAAGCTGGGCGTGTGTCCCTGAGCACCCTCAGCCTATGCCCCCTAGTTCTGGACTCCCCCACCTCAGCTTTAATGTGATGGTTGCTAGCCCAGTCTGAGGTGTAGCATTGAAATGCTGAAGTATCCTCTAAGTGGATCATAGGTAGTTAGCAAATTCAAGTTCCAACGTTCATGAGGGAGGAGGGTAGGGGTGGAGTGGTGAGTGTGTGTGTGTGTGTGTGTGTGTGTGTATGTGTGTGTGTGTGTGTGTGTGCGCGCGCGTGTGTCTGTGCCCCATACAGCATGTCCTGACACATGGGTGGCCAATGTCCAACATAGCAATCATTCAGAGCAAGCGACGAACTGAATTCGCCAGGTATTTGGTTTGGTTGGATTTTCTCAACATTGCGCTCGTTTGGCGAGTTTAAGATGTTAGCGTGAATATTAAGGAAGTGAATTGTGGTGTTAAGATGGCATTTAGCAATAATGACCAATTGGCATCATGCTGCTGCACAGTGAGAAGCTGGTCACACCACCAGTGGGAAGCATAAGAGGTGAAGCGTTTAAGGTGTGCCTTTTGTGTTTCTCAAAACTGGGGACCGAAGTGAGAAACGGCTGTTTCAAAACTCGGTATTTGAAAGATTGGCTGCAGTTTTGAAGACAATTGACCTGACAACTGTTGCAGGCATTATGTAAAAAACTGATTGAGCGAGCAAACATAAACAGTGTTATCGACTGTTAGTTGAGGATACGTTTTTTTAAAAAAAACTTCACTTGTTTTTGCAGGTCATCATTAAAAGGACATTCACTTCATTAGGAGGAAAGACTGAGATCAATAGAGATGAATATAATCTTGCTCAGCATATCCACAGCAACTGCGGTTACCATTACCTAATGTACATGTGATCATTGTGAGTATAAATATGTTATTGTTAGCTCTTCAAGACTTTGTTACAACAACATGTTGCAAAATTTCTAGCTCGGTGTTTTCTACCTTGTGGTTCCCATAAATTGAAAATAATCCAAAAATAAATTAACACAAATACTGAAGCTACATCAAGTGTATTTTTCATATTCTTTCATGTGGGCAGCAGTTCAATGCAATTTTGTTTTAGTTAATCGGTCTGTAGAATGGTAGTGACGAGGTGGCATTATGGATATACATGCATAGATTTGCATGATAATATAGCTTCCAAATCATTTCAGAGTAAATATAACAATGTGAAAATTCCCCACCTTTGCTTTTGCCTTTATTTCAGGAATAGTTGTCATTTGGTGAAATCGATTGTCATGAAATGCACGAGACATCAAGAAGGAGAAATACAGACTGATTTGCCATTTTTTAAGAAAATGTTGAGACACTGAGGTAGCAGTTAAATACAAAACTATCTATTTAAAGATGAAGGTATGGTCACCCTAAGTCTTAAACATTAACAACATGACAGAAGATATGTTCAGTGGTGTCACTAAGCAACACTTACTCATGAAAAAAACTATTCACTGATGTCCTGTTTGGGGTTCCACCAGCGTTATCCAGCTCCTGACTTCATTTCTGCTTTTGGCTAAGTATGGTTGAAAGAGCTAAATTACAGAGATGAGATGAGGGTGACTGTTCTTGCTATCAATGCTGCATTTGACAGAGTGTGGCATCAAGGAGCCCTAGAAAAATTTACGTCAATGGGAATCAGGGAGAAAAGTCTTCACTGGTTGGAATTTTATACCTGTAAGGTTTGTAGTTCACTTTAGTCTTAGTTGTATGTCTTAAGTCAATTACAGTGATAGATATTATCAAAGCAAGCTGTTCAGAGTTGTTATTACACATCTCTGAAGCAAATGGGGCTTGAATTCTACCACTACACCTAAGAGCACTCACAATTATCATGATAGCCTAAGTTTGAGAATGCCAATCTAATAGGCCCTTTCATTCTGATTAGCTGCAAGATGCCTCCAAAATATTACAATAAGTACAAACAAAAGCCGAATGAAGAGCTTTTTTTTAGTTGATCCCTTTGAAACAACAGATTGCAACCACTGGCTGACCAGGCATACATTTCTTGTGCTGTTCTGTTGACTAAAATTCCCCTTCTGTCCTCTAGCTGCAGACTGAGCTTTTTAGAGTTCTTACAGCAAACCCTTGCTAGCCACTACCTTCTGTGCATAGCCTGAGGCATCCTGAACACTGCTGACCTTCCTAACACATGAACGGTGAATGATCAAACTCAGATTGTGTAGGCAGCGAGGGGCCAATTCCTGATGTCTTTTTAAAGTTGACAGTCATCTTACTGATATCACTTCATACAATCTTTTGACAAGTTCCCTGAGAAGTGAGTCACTTTTGGGATCATTCCCTTCATTACAGCTTGTTCCTGTTAGCATATTAATTTGTTAGAGATCTTTCCCAAGGTAATGACGCACCAACAAAGTCATTTGTTATCTGTTTAGAAGATGTGTAGTGTCTCAACCTAATCATTAACATCATCACAAATTGTTCAATTGATCCATCTAAATGCTCTGGAGGATTCTAAAGCCTATTAATATCTTTTAGTTAAAATAATTGTTTGTGCGGTTAACTAAAATCATCTTCAAAAGATGGCACAGAACCAAGAATTGAGTATGGCATCCAGGAGCCCTGGCAAAATCAAAGTCAATGGGAATCAGGGAGAGAGTTCTTCACTGTTTGGAGTTTTATACTGTCTTTAGTCTTTACAGTGCCTAAATTATCTTAAGAAATCATGACATAAAACTGATTAAATAACTTGATTCCAATGCAATGTATGTCTGTTACATATGCTAAATTATAAAGCTAAACTATTCTAGGATAGTGTGGTATCCGGAAATGGAAACCTACTGCTCTTAAACAGGTCTACAATGAACCATGGAAAATAAGTATTCTCTAAAACTTGGTTTGTTAGCCTGGGGTCATATGGTCAATGCTATCTTTGATATGGAGTCATGGAGACATAGAAATATCCAGCACAGAAACAGGCCCTTCGTTCACCTCATCCATGCCGACCAGATATCCTAAATTAATCTAGACCTATTTGCCAGCACTTGGCCCATATCCCCCTAAATCCTTCCTAATCGTATACCAATCCAGATGCCTTTTTAAATAATTGTACCAGCCTCCACCACTTACTCTGGCAGCTCATTCCATACATAAACCACTCTTTGCATGAAAAGGTTGTCCCTTAGATCCCTTGTATATCTTTCCCTACTCACCCTAAACCTATGCCCTCTAATTTTGGACTCCCCCACCCCAAGGAAAATACCTTGTCTATTTATCCTCTCCATGCCCTTGATGACTTTATAAACCTCTATAAGGTCACCCTTCAGCTTCTGACACTCCAGGGAAAACAGCCCCAGTCTAATCAGCCTCTCCCTATAGCTCAAGCGCTCCAACCCTAGCAACATCTTTGTAAATCTTTGCTGAATCCTTTCAAGTTTCACAATATCCTTTCTATCAGAGGGCTACTAGAATTGCACACAATATTCTAAAAGTGGCCTAACCAATATCATGCACGGCCACAACATGACCTCCCAACTCCTATACTCTGACCAATAAAAGAACACATACCAAATGCCTTCTTCACCACCCTATCTACCTGTCACTCCACTTTTAAGGAGCTATGAACCTGCACTCCAAGGTCTCTTTGTTCAGCAATACTCCCCAAGGTCTTACCATTAAGTGTATAAGCCCTACCCTGATTTGCAGCACCTCACATTTTTTCCCCTAAATTATGTACCATCTGTGCAACCACACAGATGGTTGCCCAAGGCAGGGATTGAACCCACGTCCCTGGTGTTATAAGGTAATAATGCTAACCACTGAGCCACCATGCCACCCATAATGATAGCATACTTGAAAGGAGTCACTGATGTAACAAAATAAGCACTGCCTATTAGGATATCAAGGACTGTTCCTGAGAAGAACTAACCAGCAGCTCCCCAGTAATGCAGTGATTATTCTTAGTGTTAATAGTATGTAACTGAAGTAGTAATGTATATTTACTTTTAACAAGTATGTGATATCTCACAAGGGAACATCAATTATCTCTGTTGGGAAGTAACTAGCTCTCAATTAAAATGTAATAAAGCTATTTACTGCTTATCAAGACTGAGCCTAACCTTTGCCTAAACATCATTGAGCATCCATCCCGCATAATATCAGTGAATTTTCCTCATTCCAAAAGGAGGTCTGGTGGCAGTGAATCTGCCAAAAACTCCAAAGGATGGTCAGCGCACCTTTATAAGACTTTGACTGGATATGCTAGTGTGGAAAAATAAAAATCCATTCTACAAAAACCACAGCCATCAAAGGAGAAGAAAGAATCCAATGCTCCAATCAGAAAACTGATTATGTTTTTAAATATTCAACAGTTTTAAAACACACAAGTCTGTCAACTTCTGTGAAAGTAGTAGCTAGCAATAAAAAGTTTGCAGGAGCCCTAACAGCACTGAGCATGCATGTACAAGTCCAAATCAGCTAGAATTAGTGAAAAACAATGAAAAAAGTCCTATCAAAGTTGTAATGGGAAATACTGAATCATAATCAGTTGCTGAATGAAAATAATTGCTCAAGGCATCAAAATAATAAATAAAACATTAACTCCACAGTTGGGACTGAGTTGCAATAACGTTTATTTCCAATTTTACTTTTTTCAATTGTTGCACTTTAAGCCTGTGCCTGAAGAATTATTTTAACTTGCTTTTAATTCTGCCATTGAGTAATTGGTTCAAAAATTTGTCAACCTACTTTTAGAAGTCCTAACTGTGCTTCCCAGGCTGGTTTTGGGGTGGTGTAGTGATTCAGTGGTTCACACTGTAGCCTTATAACACCAGGGTCCTGGGTTTGATTCCAACCTCAGGTGACTGTTCTTTTCCTTTACTCATGGGATGTGGGTGTCATTTTTGTTACCAATCTCCAATTGCCCCTTGAAATGAGTGGATTGTAGAGGCAAATCGTAGGGCTCTTAAGAGTCAATCATATAACTGTGGGTCTGGAGTCACATGTCGGCCACACTCACCAGAGCTGACAGATTTCCTTCCCAAAAGGACATTAGTGATCCAGATGGATTTTTAAAACAATTGACAATGTTTGCACACTCTCCCCGTGTCTGCGTGGGTTTTCCCCAGGTGCTCCGGTTTCCTCCCACAGTCCAAAGATGTGCAGATTAGGTAAATTGGCCATGCTAAGTTGTCAATTAGGTGCATTAGTCAGAGGGAAAAGGGTGGGTTACTCTTCAGAGGGTCGGTGTGGACCTGTTGGGCCGAAGGACCTGTTTCCACATTGTAGGGAATCTAATCTTTTTTTTGTCTTCTCACTTATGGAATGGGATCTGTGTTTGCTGTCCCATCGTCAGCCTTTTGTTTTAAAGGTGCTAAATTCAGATGTTCCCCCTTAGCTGCGGGTGGGCTTTTATTGCTCTTGCTGCTTTTGTAAACGTTCGTTATCCTCTCTTACACTTTGCTAAAGGCTTTTTGTGGCTTGGCATTTTTGTAGATTATCTGGAGGAAGTTTCTGTTCAGAGATGTTTCCTTCCCAGCAAATGGTCAGCTCTCTGACTTTACTGGCTTTTAGATGCACTGACAATTTTTTTGAAACATGAATGGTCAGTTTTTTCTCTCTGAACCTAGGTAGTGTTGGGTGTGTTTCTGGATCTTCACTGTTGCCATGATTTTCTAGGAAGTGTATTCCTGAAATTTTATTGAATGGCTTGATGTCACATTATAAATTTGGGTCTGGGACAGATTGTTTTAGAAGGCAAAGTCAAGAACTGTGCTCATGCTTAGACCTCAGAGTGACAGTATTTAACATACATTAGTAGTAAATGCTGCTCTACATAGTAATCATTGATGTAATAGGCTCTGACTTGTACATACATTACCTTAGAAATAATTTATCTTCTTTAGGGTGTAGGTTTGCTCGCTGAGCTGTAGGTTTGATATCCAGACGTTTCATTACCTGGCTAGGTAACATCACCAGTGGCGACCTCTAAGTGAAGTGAAGCTGTTGTCTCCTGCTTTTTATTTATATCTTTCTCCTGGATGGGGTTCCTGGGGTTTGTGGTGATGTCATTTCCTGTTCATTTTCTGAGGGGTTGATAGATGGTATCTAGATCTATGTGTTTGTTTATGGCGTTGTGGTTGGAGTGCCAGGCCTCTAGGAATTCTCTGGCATGTCTTTGCTTAGCCTGACCCAGGATAGATGTGTTGCCCCAGTCAAATTGGTGTTTTTTTCTTCATCCATTATCTTCTTCATTTGTTCGTGTCCTTTTTCCTCATGGGAGCCTTCCATTCTAATTCATTGCATTCTAGGAGTGTTCTTCCAGAGAGTACAATGTACTCTAAGGTCACCCACATTGTATCATTTATACTGAGTGATGTGCAGTTCTGTGACATCATCACAAGTTTGCTCCAGGGTCCTGAAGCCATTAAACAGCACTACCTGTGCAACTTGCATGGTGTTACTCATTGATATCACAGAGGAAAGCTGTACCAAGCCTAGCAGGTTCTAGCCTGTGTTGCTGTGGCAATTGGGTTAAGTCTGCCTCAATACAAGTGGCACAACATGAACAAATTTCTTCCCCTTAAGCACTGAAAATAATTATGGCCTATTTTCAGGCATAATGGCAAGGAGGGGGTCAGGGTTCAAAGCCCATCATTGTTGAGGCAGGCAGTCCACCAACTTGGTACATCGCCTCATTTACTTGTTTCTGGCGTTGGTTTAAGCATGGCCCACACTATTGACTAACCTCTGTACACAGGAAGGAATCTAGTGGCACATTCCTATGTTCTTAAAGGCAGATTATCTGTTTTAAAGAGGATCTGCAGTCAATGGAAGGGAACTACCACTGGTCATTTAAACTGAAACTGGCTAAAGCTAAAAGCTGCAAAAATCAAGCACCACAGAAGATAAATGCTTCTGGATTCACAGTTTAGCATTGAGAAACAGAGGTGTACCACAGAATAGAATGGGACAAGGGAACCTCAAGGTTCAGTCTTTGAAGGGAATGAGAGCAGAAGGTCAGAGAGGTCATTGCAAGGTGTCTGGCATCAAGAACATTAAAGACATCACAAGGGTGTTCAAGATTAGTGAATGTGCTTCTCAAGGAAATTATACCCATCACTCCACCAATTTTTTATATTCTTTCAGTGCACTACACCCCCACCAACCACTCATCAATGATCTCTGACATTCAGTACGCATACCTGTTTGAAAAAAGGTATATAACCTATAGATGCTAACATCATTGGTTAAATTTGAATAGCTATAACTAAAACATACATAATGTTATTTGAATTTGATTTTCAGAATAGAGGTAGAGGAGTGCTGTTTGCTTCTGTGAAGAGTTTTCTCTGAAAATAAAAGATCGAAATACCTTCTGGAACAGTGACTAAATCCAACATTTGTCAGAGTGTAGCTGACTTCATTTTCTGTTCAAAAAAAAATCGAGGATTGAGTTAGTGTTTTTCTCAAATTCAGTTCAGAGGACATCAAGATTGAGTTGAGAAGCAAGTTTAGTTTCTCTCCTGGGAGGAGTCCAGGGGCCAGGTTAGGGGACCAATTAGCTCACTAGTACGGTTTAGTTTATGAAAATTCCAAACTCAGGGAGTTTGGTTGGAAACCTACAGATTAGAATTGAGAAAGTTAAGGCTCTCAGATTTGTGGAAATGTTAGCAGATTTTGGAAAAGATTCAACAAATTGTCTCCTCAGTCCACTGGCAAGAGGCTGGAAGGTGTCAATTAAGTGGAACAATAAGAGTTGAGATAGGTTGTAATTTCTCTGGTTTTGAATCACTGTAACAGATATCATGTGGAAACTGACTGAAAGTTTGTTTTGTTGCATGTTTTGAGATTTTCCCAACTCTTCTATATTTTGATAGTTTGACTTGCTTTGTTGTAAATTTCTTTTAAGTCAGAAAACTGATGTAGAGCCACCAAACCTGAAATGTTAACTCTGCTATCTCTCCACACACCTGCTAAGCTTCACAGCGAATCCTGTTTTTGTTTCAGACTTCCTGCATCTCTAGTTCTTTGTTTTATAACCTTGACTGATGTTTGCCGTGCTGTTCATATTGTTCTGGCTGGAGTTTGAAGAGGCCAATAAGCCACAAGAATTAAAATAATGACCTGGATCTTACAATCTGGGATGAAAGTTCCAACCCGGCGACGGAACAGAAGTTGTTCAGTAACTTTAGGAGGAGCTTTCAGCTGAATGTCCGTCCAGGAACATTCCCAGGCAAAGCAGTGGGATGTAGTAAAAATAGACCAAGCATTGTTACGAAGTTCTAATTCATTAAAAAAATGAGGAAAATACATTTGCTGGCTAAAGTATTTGCTCTGTATCTCACTTGGATGTTCCATTGCAGGTGCATTGATGGAGGAACATTCACACCTCAAATAAAAAAGTAGTGTTTAATAGTGCTCACTACATTTTACATTGATATTCTGATAGTCTCTGACATTGTAAACATTCCCAGGGTAATCCTATTAAATGCAATGAGCTAGAATAAATTAATCATACCTTGTGACACAGATGATCAATTTTCCTGGTTTGCAGTTTGCATGGAAAAATGGATAGAATTACAGAATTCAATCTGCAAAAAGTCATAAAAATTCATAACTCTTAAAATGTAAGTAGCCAGCATAAACCAGTGTTCAGAATTTTTAAGAAGTCATCTTTGCTTCTTTAGATATTACCTCTCTCGCAAGATTCTATGTTTAGTTAGATGGTACTAGGTATGATATTGGAATATGAACACTATTTGGAACTTGCCTATCTCTATTTTGTAAACCCTCCATCCAATCTGAGGCACATAATGAGATATGAACACAGAGATACTAATACAATATACACCAATGCCAATTGCTGTACATGGAATATTGGAGTGGCTGCACACTTGCACAACTGCACAGCGAAGAGGGAATAGTGATCATAATATAGTAGAATTTATCATTCTGTTTGATAGTGAGAAACCTGTGTTGGAAACCACTATGCTAAAACTTAAATAAGAGCAATTGCAAAGTATTATTTACTTGCAAAGGGTTATTGGGGAAAAGATGGTTGAGAAACAAAGGCAGACATTTAAGAAGATAGTTCATGAATCACAGTAAAGATATATCCCAGTGAACAAAAAGAGTTCTGAGAAGGGGATCAACAGAAGGAAGTGAAAGAAGGAAGTGAAAGACAGCATCAAATTGAAAGCCATATCACATAGCAAAGGTTAATGGTAAGAAAATGGATTGGAAAGGTTTAAAACCCAACAAAACATATTTTAAAAAGACAGAGAAAATAGTCTTTGATGATAAACTAGCAGGAAATATAATTAGCAGATGGCAAAAGCTCCTCAAAAAATATATAAAAAGGAGAGAGGTTAGAGTGAATTTAGGCCACTTATACAAAGACGTTCAGAAATAAATAACTGGATTTTCAGCTGAATAGGCAGTCATTATGCAAGTCTAGATTGGAGTTGCAACATGGAACTAATGTACCTTCGAAGCTGCATTCACAGACAGCTGCTCTGAGGATCTGCACACAGTGAATTGCATAAAAATGCCAATCACAGCATTAACATTCACTGCTGCACATAGATCTCAGAGATCTGAGCAGAAGAAAAATAATTAATGCGAACTCTGAGAAATCCCATTGTAACATACTCCAAAGGAACAGCCTGGAAAATTAAATTTTATACTGAGCAATTCCTCTGCCCTCTCAAAGACTCCATTCAAATCACAGGGTCCTGATGAAATGAGGTAAATAGTTACTCAGGAAAAGTTAGTACATTAAATATGTAGTCTAATTCCTGACTACATATTAACATCACATACACACAATTACATCTGCTGATTATTTTCACATCCTAGACCCTGACCTGACACATCTCTGAGACCTGCTCCCTGTCCCTCAAAGACCCCAAGCCCACTCTACAGTTGATCCCTTCTGCACCCACTCTGCCTGAGTGGACCATAAACCCCCTCACTGCCACACCTTACACAAGCCACCTTGCGGTGGATCCAATCCAACATCCCATTCTCAACTCCCCGTTGGATCAGACCTGACATCTCTGCCTTATCATCAGACCAGACCCTCCCCTTCCCTGATGCTAGAACCCCAACCTTCACCCCTGGATCTAAACTGACCACTGACCCATGCATCCCATTGGACCTGAAGCCCTCAGCTCTGATACCTTGGCCCCCACTGCTTGCACCTACTCAAACATATCCTAAATACTTTATCACTTACCTTACTACCACAAACCATGGCACCATTTGGCATACTTCCCCTTCCCAATTATCACTCTACCTGCCTGATACCCTGCTTCAGTGCCTACTCATTGACTACCATTGCCCTGGCACCAATAACTTTAACCAGCTGGCATCCTGTTAACCTGGTATCCTATCCGTCCTACATATCAGGCACTCTACCTTCCCAGCACCCTAATATCATGCTTACCTTTGACAGCTGCCAAAGTGGCTGTGAGCACCTTTACATTCCAAATTACTGCTGGGAGAATGGGATTTGGTTTGCCTTGCTCCAGCAGTTCTGAATTACAAAAGAGCTGTCAGAATGGAAGGGTGGAACTGGATTTCTGAAGGATCCCTGATCAGAATCTCCTGTCAGAAATGCAGAGCCCTCTTCTCTCATTGAGGATTTCATGAGACAACTCAATGCTATCAATAGCCTTCATCTTTCCGTGAGCTCTGATAATGAACACATACCATTCACAAGTAACAATAATGCAGTGTTCAAAGTGTCCTTTGAATGCTTTAAAAAATCAAATTGTCATTCCACTGCAATATTGAGGAAATACTGCACTGTCAGAGGTACCGTCTTTTAGTTGCAACCTGAAACTGAGGCTCTATCTGCCCTTTTAGTTGGTTGGAAAACTTCAGTTAGCACTGTTTTGAATAAGAGTAGGGGAATTACATTTTTGACCAATATTTACCCCTCAGTCAACACCCTAAAAGCAGACAATCTGATCATTGTCATTGTCATCTGTTGAAGATTGTTGTGGGTCAAATTGGTTGCTCTGTTTCCCTGCTTAACAACATCTTTGAGACTCCCTGTGGTTATGAAGGGCACTGTTGTAGGAGACCATTGCATATTCAATGGGTGCTTATGAAATATATAAACCTAGGAATAATTTAGCTCACGTCATCAACTATAGAAGGAACTTTGACATGCTTAATAAATGGCTTTGCTAAACTATGCACCATCATTCTGGAGCCAGAAATAAAACAGCATATAGCATGTATCATTATTAAATATTATTTCATGCTACTATTTTGTAAGTGCAACATGAGTAGCATTTACCACAAACAGCATGCTACTGACAAACCAAAGTTTAGTCTGCCTATCACACAAATGTATAATGTGGTAGATGAGTTTCAGTGCTGGTGTGATGCTATGTATGTAGGCTGTGTTTCCTAAATCATATCCTAAATCCTTCTGCTGTTTATATCAGGGAAGGTATTGTTCATTCTCCCACGAGCCCATTCTTGTGAAACTCAAAGCATAGTGTACAACATTATATGTGATCGGGACACCATTAATAATCCCAAGTGTGCTTCAGATTGGTAATCCACTGAACCCACTCTTTGCCAACAAGAAGGAATGCATACTGTACACTCATTGCCTCTGTTCAACTGAATGAAATAGGACACATTCATTCTCTGGTTCATTCTGCAGGGCAGTGCCATGAACAAGCAGAGCCAAGCAACCTGGTTTCAATTTAAGCAAAAATGGCAGTGAACAATGTCAGTAATCCTTTTACTTGGTGCATTGCCCATGACAATGCCTCTACAAATCAAAGTCTGCTTATCAAACAATGAGCACGCTCTCTTCAGACAGTGTAAAATGTTGTTCCTCTTTACCTCAGTATTCTTGTGAATGTCCCGATTAGTGTAAGATGAAAGGTCAAAGTGTGTGTGTTTTTCAGGAATTACCAAGCACTGTCATTACCAAGTACAATGTCAGCAATTACTGTGGCAGACTTTATTAAATAAGCAGTTTTATCTAAAAATAAACACCAGGGGATAAGTTGCTAAAGTACTGAATAATTACCAAAAGAGAAAATGCTGGAAAATCTCAGCAGGTCTGGCAGCATCTGTAAGGAGAGAAAAGAGCTGATGTTTCGAGTCTAACTGACGCTTTGTCAAAGCTTTGACAAAGGGTCAGTTAGACTCGAAACGTCAGCTCTTTTCTCTCCTTACAGATGCTGCCAGACCTGCTGAGATTTTCCAGCATTTTCTCTTTTGTCTTCAGATTCCAGCATCTGCAGTAATTGGCTTTTATACTGAATTAATTAAATCACTGTGAATTGCAGCTATAATGAATGAAGTCATCTACCCACTCGTTAGATCAATGTGAGCACTCAAATTATATCCATGTGAAAAGATAAGACTCCTCATTTCCCCTCTCCCCACCTTATCCCAGTCCCAAGCCTCCAACTCGGCACTGCCCTTTTGACCCATCCATCTTCCTTCCCAACTATTTGTTCCACCCTCTTCACCGACCTATCACTTTTCCACCCCACCTTCATCTAGCTGTCACTTTCCCAGCTACCTTCCCCCCCAGGCCGAACCCCCCCTCCTATTTATCTCTCAGCCTCTCCAGCCCACAAGCCTCATTCCTGATGAAGGGCTTATGCCTGAAACATCGATTCTCCTGCTCCTCAGATGCCGCCTGACTGGCTGTACTCTGATCTCCAGTATCTGCAGTCCTCACTTTCCCCTGCAGGAAAGAAAAGAATAAAATCTGTCAGGCTTTAGTCTATCTTTCGATCAGAAGAAAGGAGACAGCTGATCCGTAGACTGATGCAGGAAGAAACGTTTGCTGGTCATTGTCTCCTTATTACAGGACATCCTTCACCAACAGCAGGTGATAGTATCTGAACTCTATAAATACATTTTGTCTCTTGCATACTTACTCAGTAAAGATCATTGAGAGCCAATCTGAACCCAAATTCTGATATTCGTGCCTCACCTTTTAGTTCTAGCAATTAAAAATGAAACAAGAAGGAGTTGAATGGCTATGTCTGGGATACCTAATCCAGGAGATTCAGGAATTCTTCTTTCACTATAAAAATACTAGCCTTCCTTTTAGATGACAGTCCACTTTGATTGGGCTATCTGGAAATTTCAAACATTTTGACCGGACACAAGAAAGACAATGTTAGAAAACTGGAGATCTGGACAGGAAAATGATTTTTATGCCGTTGATAAAACCAATGGCCAGATTTGGACAGAAGTGGGAGACAAAGAGATCAAAGTCAAGAATGAAACTGCACTAAATGCTTTGGAGAAGAGACTCCGACTAGGTTCTATTAGCAATCAATAGATTTTAAAATGTTGGAAAGAGATGTAAAGGTATGATTGCTACATTGTAAGGTGCACAGTTGAAGTAGGCTGAGCTGTACCGATGCACTTCCAGTGCCCAAATATCGTTGTGCATTGCCTGTATGGAAGGGAGTTGCTCTCAGTTTGATGGATAGCTTTCAAAAATAAGAAAGGGAATCTATGCTTCCGTGGTGTTAGTAAGGAAATCTACATCACAGTACAAAGCCAAATATTTTTGAATAATTTGCTGCTGTAAAAGATATGCCTGAGTGGGTGAGCGCAAGAAACTGTAAATGTCATAAAGGAGTATACTTGTTGTGTACTGGTGCTAAATCATCAATATCAGCCCACACAAATTTACAAAGTTACTGTAACAGAGACTTCAAGGCTATTTCCTTCAAACTGAGTGCCGTGTCTGCATTTGGGGTCCACCTTTAGTGCACATCCTTGTGTAAATGTTGTGCGAACAAACTTCTAAAAGCACAGGCAAAGCATAAAGGATCTAGACGTTGGAAAAACCAGCAATACAATCATCCTTTAGCCCGACTTCGTTCATCCGAGTCCTTGACACCGCAGCCCTCATGTGTTGCTTTCTGTTGGCAGTGTTGGCTAAGAAAACGTATCAGAACTTGATGCATGCCAGAACAAACGGCATCATTCAAGGCATGAGCAGGAAGCCAATTGTCAAGTGTATTAACTACGATAGAAAGTTCCAGGCCTTTATTTGCCTTGTTACTTTTCTGATAACACATTGATGAGTTTATTATTAAAATTGCGTAGAATTTACAAAATAGGTCTTTCAATCCAATGGATAAATGCCACTGTTTATACTCCACATGACTTCCTCCCTCCTGATCCTAAGTCACTCTGTTAAATATATCCTTCTATTCTTTTCTCCTACATGTAATTTAGTTTCATTGTTAAAAATATATTGGTGGAACTCATTATGATTGTATAAAAACCAAAAAAAGTTCCCTTTGAATCATGTGGGAGATAAATTGTTACATAATCTAACAGAGTTTATAATGATACCTTACAAGACACCTACTGTTTTCTCTTCCACTACATCGCTTTTGTTATGGAAATAAAAAAAATACAAGCCATCAATATAAGAAGGGTGTTGTGAAACTTGCAACGGTTCAGAATAGATTTACAAGGATGTTGCCAAGGTTGGGGAGCTGTTTTTCCCTGGAGCATCAGAGGCTGAGAGGTGACATTGTAGAGGTTTATACAATCATGAGGGGCATGGACAGGGTAAATAGACAAGGTTTTTTTTTCTCTGGTTGGAGTATCCATAACTAGAGGGCATAGGTTTAAGGTGAGAGTGGAAAGATTTAAAAGGGCTCTAAAGAGCAACTTTTTCATGTTGAGCGCAGTGCATGATTGGAATGAGCTGCCAAAAGAAGTGATGGAGACCGGTACAATTGTAATATTTAAATGGCATCTGGATGGGTATATGAATAGGCAGGGTTTAGAGGGATATGGCTCAAGTGCTGACAAATGGGACTAGAATAATTTAGGA
The DNA here is from genome assembly GCF_047496795.1 of Chiloscyllium punctatum. Taxonomy (NCBI): domain Eukaryota; kingdom Metazoa; phylum Chordata; class Chondrichthyes; order Orectolobiformes; family Hemiscylliidae; genus Chiloscyllium; species Chiloscyllium punctatum. The sequence goes on from NC_092739.1 coordinate 17,890,137, forward strand.
TATCTTTTTGGCATGGGCACATTGAACCAAACGGTCTGTTTCTGTGTTGTTTTTCTCTATGAGTCTATGAACTTGCGTGGTAGATATGCATGCTGTGGATTGCAAGAGAATTAATTTGTAGCTGGTGGAAGCCAATTAGGTATTTTAATGGAGCTCACATGTTGATCACTTGGAAAGTAAAAACTGGAAGGAGGTTGACACTGAGGGGAATCTTAGTGCCCGATGAAGAACAGTCAGATATTTGGGTTCTGAATGTTTTACATTTCAAAATGATTACATTTATTTTACTTTCCATGATCTACACAGGACATGCTGACTGGGAGAGATGGAAATTTTGTTGCTTTGTTCCGATGGACATTTCTGCTGTCTCTCTTCTGGGCCTTGCACAATGTGTCGGCAGAGTGAGCAGCAGCTTCATCTCAAATTCAAGTCACTGAAGAACTGAAGGGTGCAAAAGAAATAGGAGCTGGGATTGCTTATACAGTCTGCTCAACTCTTCAATCTGAAACATGGCTGCTCTTCGACGTAATGTCACATTCGTGCCCACTCGCATATTCCTTGCCCCCCTTCCACATGATAAACTATCTAACCGCCAGTAGAGTTGTGTTCTGTGGTGTAGTATTTTGTTTCTCTAAATTGTATAAGATAACCTATGTTAGAATAGGTAGGATGAAACTATCTCCAAATGGGTCAGTAACCAGAAGAGACAGTTAGCGATTTTTGAGAAAATTTGGAGCAAGTTGATGATAAGTATCTGGATCTCAAGAAAACCATAGAACCGGCCCTTTCCAGTGAAAGATGCAGGTAAAGGGGGCTCAGGATCTTCAGCAGTCCACAGATTGTAGCCATCCTTGGTCAACCCTCCGACTGCAGCGCCGAGTCCTCAGCTGGTAAAATTTGTGGCTCCTGTTTGTTGCCAAGGAAGGGCGATTGGAGTCAGAGGTTGCAAGTTTTCAGAACTGGATAGGTAGATTCTCCTCAATACAGTCAGGAGCAAGAACATCCATAACGCACTTATGGTCATGGAGCTCACCCCACACAAGGCTAATGAAACAGGTGAAATGCATACAGTCCAGGTAGAAAGGGTCATGTCACTTCAAGGCAAATAAATCAGCCTGAGGATGAGGAATTGATGCAGCTAAGTTTTCATTGCTGCTCCCAAAGTGGTCTCAACTAAGATAAAATTTCAGGTAGGTTTCCACGCCCTAGACTTTTGGGGCAGCATGGTGGCTCAGTGGTTAGCACTGCTGCCTCACAGCACCAGGGACCCAGGTTCAATTCCCTGCCTTGGGTAACTGTCTGCGTGGAGTTTGCACATTCTCCCCATATCTGCATGGATTTCCTCTGGGTGCTCCGGTTTCCTCCCAAGGCCCAAAGATGTGCAGATTAGGTGAATTGGCCATGCTAAAATTGCCCATAGTGTTAGGTGCATTTGTCAGGGGTAAATGTAGGGGAATGGGTCTGGGTGGGTTGCTCTCCAGATGGTTGTTGTGGACTTGTTGGGCCGAAGGGCCTGTTACCACACAGTAGGGAATCTAATCTTTAAAAAAGCCTGGAGGTACAGACATATACCACTGTATTTATTGTTGGTGAAAAGCCTTTAGAAAAAAACTTGACAAATCCTTTAATATGTAAGGCATACCCAAGGTCCTTGTAACAGACAACAGGACCCCATTTACCAGTGGGGAGTTTCAGGCCTTCATGTAGACACATCCACACAACAGGAGAAAGTGAGGACTGCAGATGCTGAAAATGGATCAGAGGATCAGAGCTGAAAATGTGTTGCTGGAAAAGCGCAGCAGGTCAGGCAGCATCCAAGGAACAGGAGAATCAACAGTATGATTTCCCTTGGCAACAGGCAATGGCCTGCCCATCTGGAATTCATCACCTGAGCCCTGTACAAAGTAGATAATTGTGTGTCTCAGGCTGGGAATAGCTTACACATGCCATGAGTAGTAATTCTATTTTGCTGTTCAACATTAAATGCTGTTCCTTTTCAGTCGGACTTCCTGAGTTATTACAGCATTCAAAAATACAGCTGGCTGCTTCAAATATCTGTGCATGCGGTCTCTCAGATTACTTTGCCATTAGCAGATAGTGTCCCATTAAGTCAGCACACTAACAGTGAATTTAGAAAAAGCTCCATTTTTCAAATGAGTCAACAAATGTTTTCAGCAAAATGTGAACTGCTCCTGAGTTGGAGAGGAAGGGGAGAACACATGGAGACTGAAATCAAACATTCCTCAGCTTTAGATGCACTGCACTGAAATACGTTTCAAGGATTGTTATCATCTTTCATTCGGGATTTTGTTGGCTGCCCTGTCAGGTTTGCGGTTCAGCAAATGCAGGAGCTTCGCTATGAACTCTTCAATTCATGTTATTACTTTTGAGAAAGAAGTAGCAGCTGTCAAATCGTGATGTTGTTGTGCCCTCTCCTCATTAGGAGAAAAGCTAAAGGAGTTGATAATTCCCACACTATTAGAAAACATCAAGTGTCTAACATTGTCAGGAATAGGGACTTGAGGTCTTAGGTTTTGCAAGTGGTCGTTGCATAGAAGCTTGAAGTTACAAAGGGGATTTAGGCAAATTAAGGCAGAAGGAGTCCAGTTTGGAAGTTCAGTGGGTGGCACGGTGGCTCAGTGGTTAGCACTGTTGCCTCACAGCACCAGGGTCCCAGGTTTGATTCCAGCCTCGAGCAACTGTCTGTGTGGAGTTTGCACATTCTCCCCGTGTCTGTGTGGGTTTGCTCTGGCTTCCTCCCACAATCCAAAGATGTGCAGGTTAGGGGAATTAGCCATGCTAAATTGCCCATAGGGTACGCGTTAGAGGGAAATGGGTCTGGGTGGGTTACTCTTCGGAGGGTTGGTTGGGCTGAAGGGCCTGTTTCCACACTGTAGGGAATCTAATCTAAAAAACAAACTTGGGATAATCGACTGAAGAATGACAGCTCACATTTTTCTAAAAGCGAAAAGTTGGAAATTTTAGAGACACAGAGAGATTTAGGACTCCAAGGACAGAAACTAGTAAACACTACTCAACAGATAGTTAACTAAATGTGAATAAGTAATTGTACATTGGTCTTTATTTAAAGAGGGCTAAGTTACAAGTGGTAAGTGTTCTGCTTTATCCATTCAGAGGTTGATTAGTCTCTATTGAGAATATTGCATTCAATCGTGAATTCATACTTCAGCGAGGATATGTTGGCATCACAGGGGCTACAGCATAGATTCACAACAATAATACAAGGGCCAGGAAGGGTTAATTTAGGAAGATAATTGGCAAAGACAATGTTTTTATCCCCTTGAATAATAAACAAAAGTGAACCAATTGAAATGCTTGAGGTGGTCAAAGGAGTTAACAAAAACAGACATTTACAAGAGTTAACAAAACAAATCTTAGAATGGGGATCTGAAGGAGGATTGCTGGACCTGACATGTTAACTGTGCTTTCTACCCTCATATATGTTGCCAGAGACCTGCTGAATTTCTCCAGCAATTTCTGTTTTTGTTTCATGTTTTCAGCAACCACAGTTCTTTGGTTTATTTGAGCCAAGAGGAAATGATGGGGTAGAGAGAGAGAGAGAGAGAGAGAGAATGAGGGAGACCCATGCTGGAATGTAGCTGTGGTGAACCTAAGACAGTGTGGCCATGGCTGAAATTTTTCATGTTGCCACTGAGGTACTACTGCCCCTTAAACAACAGAATGGAGGTCCTTTTCCAAGGTTAGTGAATAGTCTCAATAATTAGTGAAGGCACATCATATTTATGATATCAGCAGTTTTGCCAGAATGTGACTGCATGCCATAATGTAATAACCAGAGCACCAAAGTTAGACCTTCCTCAAATTTATCAACATTTATGGACATTCAGCCCATCTGCGCACCTTATCCTGAGCACCATCAATGCTTGTCTCTCGACTTGGCATGACTTTGCATAAATTAATGGAAAAGACATTGCCAAACTGCTTCTATATTGCAATTGCCCTCACAGCTTTTTGTCCTCATTTGGGTAAATAGTTGTTTCATTAAGATGGGAAAACTGGGAGAGAGCTTAGAAAGGGCAGACAACATGTGCAGGGAAGCACAATTGTGCAAGTGAGTATTTCCTGAATAAGTTGTTGATGAATAGCTCTAATTTCAGTCAGAACTTTACACACATCTCAAGGATTAGAATCACAGAAGTGTAACAGTGCAGAATGAGGCCATTTGGCCCATTGACTCCACACCAACCCTTCAATGAGGATCTCACACAGACCCCCTCCCATAACCTCACATTTCCCATGGCCAATCCACTTGGCCTGCATATATTTGGGCTGTGGGAGGAAACTGGAGCACCCAGAGGAAACCCACACAGACATGGAGAGAACGTGCAAACTCACACAGTTACCTAAGGCTTGAATCAAACACAGGTCTCTGGCACTGAGAGACGGTAGTGCTAACCACTGAACCACCATGCCACCCTTGGCAGGCAGGAAGGGGAGCCCTATTGGCAGTGCCATCCCTTCCACAGACCAGTCTGGTTTAGTAGAAAGTTGATGCTTTGCAGTGAAGGCATCAGGTAGCTGCTCACTCATGAGCTAAGGCTCTTTAATTCTCATTAATGTCTATTAAAGGCCTTCTACCAGCCAGCACTTGGATTTAACAGGTGGTGGAGGAGGTATCTGCCAGGGCATATGTAGACTCAGGAAGATGTAGACTCAGGCAGAGTGGAATCTGCTGCCTCATAGCTGGAGATTCTATGCTGTTAGAAACCCCACTCTTAGATGTGAATCCCTCTGAGTTCACTTTGGACGAATATGGGATAATCTACTTTAGACTTAAGAACGATAGATCACATTTTTCATAAAGTGAAAAGCTTTTAACTCTTGTAAACTTCTGTTTCTGAAAAAAGAAACAAGAATGTTTGTTACGACCGATCCAGAGAAAGTTTCAAAGAGGGTGGACTGATCACCCATCATCACCTCGTTGTAATGTACTGTTCTCCATAGTTGTGAAGCTGTCAGATACGTCCAGACATCTGCATTATTGTGGACTATTGTCACCTGCTGGACGAGGGCTTAAGTTGACCCCTGCAATGTATTGCTCTGGAGCTCTTCCAAAGGTCAACAGCCGAGAGTGTATAGTGAAAAGCCTCTGTTTCCAAGCAGCTCGACTGAGGTGAACAGTAAGTGATGGGCAAGGAATGGCATGTAAAAATGTTACAGAAGCTGTCAAAGACTACACAGAGTGGCACCCCAAATTGAGAGGGATTCTGCCACCAATGCATAATCTAGATAGGTACCTGATATTTATAGTGCAAGTGATGAATCCAGCAAACACTGCATCAGTCACCCATTTAACCAAGTGTGAACCGAATGTGACTGATGACGCTGCTATTCTCAGTGTTGGTCTGGGAGGAACTGAAAATAAAGAAGCTTGAACCTACATCAGACAGTGGTGTGCTAGCCCTGCCATTTAACTGTCAGTCTTCCAGCAGGACGTGACACAGCTTCGCAACTGCTGTTCTGGAACGTTGAGGCCTTCTTATGCTCTGGTGCTTAGAGATGTCTCGGTCTGTTATTCACCGTCTATCACTGCCACCGAAGCCGTCGGATTCTGACAAACACACTTCCTTCTATTTAATCTACTATCACTCCGTCAACATTAGCCCCCGTTCCTCCTCCCCTTACTCTTGACAGCAAATAATATAGAAGGGCCTTCATATCAGGCCTCCTCAATGGTTCAAAACCCACAACCAAACTCCTTAAAATTCTTTAAAGAATAAAAACACAAACTATTGTATATTGCTCTGCAAGGATTAGTTTTGAGGACTGCTATAAATATCACTATCCGTGATAATGTCATATGGACATGTGGACAGAACAGTAAACAAGCTGGGAAGAGTAAGACCGAACATCAAGGTCCACCTCAGAACTGCTGGAACAATAGCTATTGTATTGATGTAATTTGTAACTAGTTGAGTATGCACATTAAAATTGATTTTGATAATCACCACAGACAGTTCTGGATAGGTCGCTATGTGGTTTTCCTCTCCCACACTAGATCAAGCAGGTCCTCTAGATCCTTGCTCTCAAAAGGATGGTGACAACAAGCCTCCAGTGTGGTGAGCAGCAGTGCAGACTTCAGTTTGCTGCCTCACACAACATGGTGAGCAGTTGTGGATGGGGGGGCTCTGAAGATTTATTCAGGACTTTCATACTCAACGATAAGCAGGCGGGTTCTGTAGACAGTTAATGGCAGAGAAGAGCTGAACATTTCATACAGAAGAACCATTTGTGACAAGATTCAACAAGGCAGGGTTGACAATTAGTGGGACTTTTCAGATCTGGTAAGTGATACATCTCAGCAGGAGAGTTAGGAACTCCCAGAAGGAGAATTGGTTGCTCCACAGCAGACACGGTTCTGATCTGTGGGAGTGGTCCCAAGCTGGGGTTAAGCTAGCAAGAGAACACACATCAGAAGCTCCATATGTAAACTTAAAATTCCCAGTGGACAAAGGAAAATTTATCAGATAGTTGCAGGGAAACCAAATAGTCAGGAAAGTACTTACAGCTCAGATCAAGCGTCATCACCATCAGCAAGTGGGCACCACACAGCAGAGGAAATCACACACCACAGAAGCAGCTTAATTCAAGGTTGTAACCCTGGGAATGTTGTGAAGCCAGAATTAAAGGGATAAAGGGACAAATTAGAAGCTTAAGCATTTCTGGTTTGTTTGAAGAAGAAAGTTAGGCGACTTTATTAACGTTGCAGAAAAGGCAGAACATCCTTCATTAAAGCTGTGTTCAAGACAGGAAGTATTTGGTTAAATTGATGAACAGGAATTATCCAGGAAGAAACCATGAAAGAAATGCAGAATTTTACTAGAGCTACAGATAGTGGGAAGTCACCCAAAAAAAAAGAACAGGATTCATCTCTTACAGCTGCCAATGGGAAAAAAAGTCATTTAGTGAAACAGTCATTTAAGGTAGATATCACTTATTAAATCACATGCAATAAGATTCATTCAGTCAAGCTGAGGAAATGGGAATTGTTTCTTATGACCATAAGTTTGTACAAAAAAGAGTGGAATTATCCATTTTCACTTTTAAAGGTGAAAAATATCCTTTCTAGCTTCACAAATGTGGAATCATTCATTTTAGCAGCAATTTGTGGGAAACCTGTCCAGTACAGCAGTGTGGAGTAGCAGCATTACTTACTGCAAAATAAAAGAGTTTTAAACCAGCAAAATGAAAGGTCATATTGGGGAGACATGGTTTCCGAAATATTATTGTCAGGAAGATTTAATTTTAGAGATGGGCAAAATAGAACATAGAATTTTGCATCGTGGAGGAAACAAGTCTCAAAATACAGATACCAGATTCGATACTAAACCAGAAGTTGAACGAACAAATACACTTCTATAAACACTGTGGAGAATAGCTGATAATGCTTTCACTCACCTAAGTTTAAAAGAAGCAACCGGTACTTTTGTAGAAATACTGAAAACCTTTGACAATTCCTTTAATCTCACGACAAATAAAGGTGTTGCACATTGAGGGGAATCAATGGTGATTTCATTAATGAACTTGAAAACAGAAACTAACTAAAGAAGAAATACTTGCAGAATTCAGCGTCTGATACGCCATTCCTGAAAGCAGCGGTCTTTGCATGCACTTGCACAGAACACAACCTTCACAAACTTCTTGTTATATATGTCATCCAGACTATAAAAACCACTGAACTTGTTGTTCAGAGAGAGACGGCATGGTCAAGTCCCGCGGTTATGCTGAGAATCACGCTGCCCCTCCCAAAAGCTTTTGATTTAATAAATTTGATTGACTAGAGCCTAAATTTGAGTTTTATTAATTTTACTATAACAAACTTAACAGTGAAAAAATGCAACAATGGTGATTTAAAGTCAGAAGTCATAACAGAAGCAATAGAGTTGTTGGGATTGCTGTTGAGTCTTTTGTCAGATCTATTACAGTCCAAAGAAGCCCCGAATCTCAAGAAAGCCATTCAGATGGTGAATTGAGGTGAAAGTCCGGAAGCGACATATATCAATTATAAAAGGAAATCAGACTTGCCACAGCAGATCAGCAGAGTCCATCCAATTCTTAAGATACAAAGGGTGGCACGGTGGCTCAGTGGTTAGCATTGCTGCCTCATAGCACCAAGGTCCCAGGTTTGATCCCAGCCTCTGGGCGACTGTTTGTGTGGAGTTTGCATGTTCTCTGCGTGGGTTTCTTCCCACAGTCCAAAGATGTGCAGGTCCGGTGAAATGGCCATCTAATCTAAAAATCCACAAACAAGTCAAATCAGAGAAGAACAAACACTGGACTCCAAAAATCTGTAAATACCGTGGAGCAAAAAAAACTCTTATAGATACAGACAACACCAGAAATTAAACATGGACACTTTATCTATCACTCAAGAGATAATTCTCAGAAATGTGTAGACATTGGACAGTTTCAGGAAAGTAAGAAATCAAATAGCTACCCACAAAAAGGAATTAATGTGGTAGAACAAGCATGAATAAAGAGACAAGCCTAATTTTTTCCTCAGAGAAATAAGGGACCCAGGCTTTACATTTTGGCAAGCTGACAGTTAGGTCATTGATTTACTCTCAAATCAAGTTAGATTCTGCGCGAATGCCACTATGTTATCAAATAGTGTTGAGGAATACTGTCTAAAGCTGACAATGCGACTCATGGGCTAAGAGGCATAGCAAATTATATTAAACGTATTCTCTGAGCAACTCTCCAATATTAAAGGTCCAAATTGTAGCAAACACATATGTACAGCCTGTACTTCAATATCGCAAATTGAATAGAAACACATACCCTTGACCTTCTTCAAATAGTCGAAGACATTAAACAGCAAAAGTTAAAGAGTCCTTTGAACAGGAATACCTCAAACTATTTAATGGGTTCGGAAGGCTAGACACTGAATGAATGCAGCATCACACTGAAGAAATATAATAACTTCCTACGCCTCTGTACACCCAGGAAGATTCCATGTACTGAAATGAAACAAGTGCCATTTATAGCTAAGAGCAACAAAAGCCACTGATACCCACCAAATTCGCTCCCAGACCATGCAAACATGTGGGCACAAACCCAATCAATTTTGATGCGAAACCTTACTTCCTTGATATCAATTTTTTCTCACAATGGATAATGTTTAAGAAGTTGCATAGCAGGACTATGAATGCCTTCATTCAAGTCTTGCATGAGATCTTTGCAGCACTTGGGACTGAACCTTATGTTGATTTAGTGAAGCTTGAGGTGGGTGATATTTTTTGGATGGTTTTCCACTGGAGGACCGAGTGAGTTCTCTTAACAAACTCATCGTATTAACTGCCTATACCACACCTATGGTGTCTGCCACACCCAATTCCCGGAAGAACTTGTCATTTAATGGATATCTGGAAAAGGACCAGCATTCCTTCTGCCCTCATCATCTTCTATTGTGCACAAGTGTTGGCAATCTGTTATTGTCCCTCACTAGCAATGCCAGAGCAGCCACAAAGCTGACACTCAATGGCTGACACTCCCTCGCGCTTACAGCACCATTCACTCACCCCAGCCATGGGTTACAACATCCTGTCTGAACACCCACTCACTCTAAGTCAGTGCTATCCTGTCTCCAATGTCCGCTGTAGACCTACAGCTTGTCATTGTTCCGAAAGTGAACATCATTGATAGGCAAGCAATCGGACAAATCCCATCATGGCCTTTTATATACAGAAAGCAAAGTTCATTTGCAAATTTCCACCTCGGGTGACTGTCTTTGTGGAGTTTGCATATTCTCCCTGTGTCAGTGTGGGTTTCCACCCACAATCGAAAGATGTGCAGGTCAGGTGAATTGGTCGTGCTAAATTGTCCATAGTGTTTAGGGGAATGGGTCTGGGTGGGTTACTCTTCTGAGGGTCAGTGTGGACTTGTTGGGCTGAAGGGCCTGTTTCCATAGTGTAGGTAATCTAATCTATTGCAGATCAAATATAACTGGGGTTTGCAAATGGCTGATTCATGTATCTGTTGCTACAATGTTCGAACATCCAACAACCATAGATCCCAACCATCAAACTGACATCTACTCTGCTCATCCTTGGCATCGTTCCAAACATATATGAGAAACAGTTTGCATCTATAATACAGCAGGGAGCTTGTGCTGAACACTGTCAGCACCAGGCAGCCCCCATTTCCTCTAATACCTTGCACTACCCCAATAGTCCATTTTCAACCAAATCCCATCAAAGTGGAGAACAATGACTTTCACCTTCAACTATCCTCCCAGCTATCTGAATCCTAATAATGCCCACCTTGGGCTCCTCTGTGTTCATCCTGTCATCAGTGGCGGTCACTGCTCATAGTCCACTCTCCCATTCTCTTCCATGCCTTTCAATGCTGTTCCAGATAACCCTCCAAAAGCCTTGAGTTTCTCCCCATCACAGTCGTGTTGTGTTTGTCTCTTCCCAACTGAACGTACATGACTTCCTTGACTTTTGCTGCTGGCCCTGCAGGACTAATGGTTGACCTCCCCGGGCCTGTACTGAAACAGATCCTCAGACCAGGAGCATCCCAAGTGGACCACTGACTATGGTGAAGCCCCTCAACTGTGTGGGCACTATGCCATGTACTGACACCCTCGTGACTGGCAGTGGACATCCCTTGGACTGGACCGAGAACTAACCTCCATCTTGTTTCCAAAATGGCAATTTGGTTGAAAGGATATTTGCCACACAGACAGCCAGAAAATGCTGTAGGCGTTTGATCGATATCTTGGTTTGCCGTTCATCCTAATGAATTATCTCATCATTTACTCCCTGCATCCGAGACAGATCTATCCCTACATGTGTGACAAGCATCCTGGCTGTTGTATGTATTCTAAAGAGCTCTTCAATACAGCAGAACTGATTGCTTTTGGTGCTGGCTGAGACACAAACGTGTAGCACAGCATGACCGGATAGGTAACCACAAAAGCACTAAGTGAGGGAGAGCTGAGAGACCAAGTGAGCAGCCCTGAGATGCAGCCTGATCCAGCTAGGGTTGGGGGCGGGGGAGAGCGCTGTCCCTGTTCACAAAGTGACCTTGCTGAAGATGTCCAATACTAATTCCCAGTGCATCCAGTGATGTGAGTCTACATTTCCCATGTGGCCTGCACGTGTCAGATGGATGCCACGATGGATTGACAGATGCCCATGGTGTCTATGGATGAATGATGTGAGGGGATGGTGCTTGTAGATCATGCCCCAAGATGCAGTTTGATTGACTGCAGCATGGAGGTTGGGCAGAGTAAGCCTAACATATCCACACCAACCCTCTGAAGAGTAACCCACCCAAACCCATTCCTCTACATGGCCAATTCACCAGTCCTGCACATCTTTGGATTATGGGAGGAAACCGGAGCTTCTGGAGGAAACCCACGCAAACACGGGGAGAATGCACAAGCTCCACACAGACAGTCGCTCAAGGTAGGAATTGAACCCAGGTCCCTGGCGCTGTGAGGCAGCATTGATAGCCACTGAGCCACTGTGCCATTCAATATTGTGATTTTACCACAAATCTCGCCACAGCCCACTCCACTCAGACCCCCATAAGACTCCACCCATTGTATCACTGAGGTGATTCTTTCAGAAAATGGACCGTATTTTACCAATGAGTGCTTCAACCAGGTCAGGAATTAAACAAGGCACCCCAGCCCAAGATACAGACAATCAAATGAGAACAACAAGCATGAGGTCTGGACAGTCAAAGTATTCCTGAAGAAACCTGTTGTCTTCAATACTATACTGCTGAGTTACAGATCCACCTCAATCCAATTGACTCTTGTACTGATGGGTAGAGAGCTCCTCAGCCTGCTAAAGAATTTATGCCCACGGACTACGAAGATGCATGTAAGAAGGAGCGGGTCGATTATATGTAGAAGGTCATACAGTATAATATGCAACTTTACGTGAGACAGTTGATGCATTTGAGCCATGGGCACCAAGAGTCAGTAATGGATCCTAACATGAAAGGACAAGCATCATTAAGCATTCCACATTTGTAGAGTCAATGGAATCATGGGAACCTCATCCCATTGTGGATCAGCCATCCACCAATCCTTTATTGAAAATAACCCATTGAGGAAGGTTAAGATTCAAGGGAGCTATGAAGCTCTTTCACTCAGTCTTCCACGTCTGATGGAACTTCCAGATCTCCTCAATTTGTAAGGTTAGGGACTTGCAGGCCAGAGATGGATCCTGCTAAATGCAATTATGTAAACAAATGTGTAATAGTGGTAATGGGAAACAAAGAGCTTGGGAGAGATGTAGTACATGGGTTTGAAAAAGTCTGAAGTGTTAATAGTGAAGAGTACCATAAGCACCACCCATTGTAAGGACATCCTATAGACTTAAGTGCAGTATAGCTGAGGATCTCAGAAGAATGAGACCTAACACCTAGCTCATTTGTATATCTCTCTGACAAAGCCTGTCATATTGATGTAACTTGTAACTACAAACTAACAGGCAACAAACCACGATCAACATAACACAGTTTATTACAAACAAAATAACTCCACGGTTCAATACGGCTCTGCATAAAATCAGGCAAGGCTCCTTATAAATAGAGTGGTTAGTATGCCCATACCCATGCAGTTGGTTAAGGCAAGAAATAATGTCAACATCACAGTGCCTTCAATTGACCCCAATTTAAATTTAATTGTTTTCAGTTGAGAGCTCAGACTGTTAGGATTGATATTCCATGGTAATTCTGACCAGCTGTAAAAGCAATGGTAAATGGGTGTGACAAACAGCCATTTTATTTTCTGCCTACTCCCGTTCCATTTTGACCTCAAATAGGGCAATAAGGAGATGAAAACTGGCCCTAGTGATTCAGCTTTGCACCAGCAATACTATCAGCTACCAATATACTCCTTCAGTCATAACCTTATGGAGACCTAAGAGCTAGAAGCATAAATCTTTAATATCTTAAACAGTGTGAACTCTGGAATATATATCAAGATCCGTATTATATTTACTGGCTGAACATCTTTGGGCTTAAGTAAGTCTCAGAAAATTGGATGGATTTGCTTTCTAGACTGACAACAACTTGCAATACTCTGCCATTTAGTGGAAACGGGTTTTATAAACATTTATTTGCAAACAATGCTAAGTATAAGCAAACTTGACAGTGGCCATATATTTACAGCTGTGAGGTTAGAACGATCAGAATAGGATGAACAACTGAGATTTTTTACTCTCAAAAGGAGAAGCCTGAAATGATATGCAGCAGAAGCTTTAAAATTACAATAGGTTTCAATAGACTAAACATAGAGGGTCAGATGTTCAGTCTTTGGAGGTGCTGGGATTGTTCCCTGAGAGCAGCAGTGGATCCCACTGTCTTCAAGACACTTTACAATATTTACCTGGAGCTGAGGTAGGTGGAGGTGAAGGTTGAGAGATTATTGGTCGATGCCTGCACATCTCCAGATGATGGTCCTTTAAAGTTCCTTCAGGAGTTTGTACCTTTCCTAGGGAGACGAGGAAAGGAATCTTTCAGAATAGCAAGTCCTAAACCCAAACACAGGTGCTCAGCTGTCGGGATCAAAATGGGCAGGAGTTCATGCCTTATTTTAATGATGATAAGTCACGGACCTAGGCCGTTCTTTACCAGATTGTGTGCTTATTAGGCCACCAGTTTTTCTCTGAATTTCCAGATTGTTAAAAGTTAAGTTCAAATTCCTCGAGCTGCTAAATGGGATTTAAAATCATATCTCCAAATTATTAACCTACCAATATAATACCTCTACTTCCTTACCTTATACATTTAAAGAAATCTCGAACTTGCATTTCTAGCTTAGGAATTCATTCTAAGCCTTGTCGAAAGGCCTTGGCTTGACATTTGATGTGTCTCTGCAATAACATTCTCTGAAGTCACAGTGAATGTCATTGATAGAAACTTCCAAATTTCAATGATTCAGGCTCCTCTGAAATTTTAACCCATCTGCATCTTTCTCAGGTTTAATGACCTGTTCCGCATTTCCAACATTTTGTTTCTGATTTTCACTACTTTATTTTCTATTTTAAGTCACTGTGGTTGTGTCTGAAGCCTATACCTTTGCAGTTATTCTCAGCAATAATAATACATGGAGCAGTGTATTGCTCATAAACATTATTGATCTTTTTCCGGTTTGAACTAAATTATGTAACTGCAAAGAATAACTACTTTGAGCAAAAGCCTTTCCAAATGTGGATTTCGAGCGAAATACAGCCCAGTTCCGGTTGCCTTGGTGACAGAGTGCATATGCAACCCAGATGTTCGTTCAATCCCCCGCTCATTGTTCAGAGCTGATATTTCTGAATTGGTTCTAATGATCACCCTGGTTTCAGAATATGCTGCAAGACGTCTTTTGTCCTGCTCATATCCTGAAAGTCACAGAATTTCCAAAAATGATTCTCTGGAGAATGCACGGTTCTGTTGTAACTGACCTCAAGAGAACACTGAAGTGTTTAGTCAAGTTCCATTATGGATCTGTACAGCCCATGGTTCAACATTTATTACCATTCCAATGGGCTGCATGTTGAACTTATGACAGGTCAGAATGCTTAAATGTGCACTTAATCCCATGTGGGACACAGGGGTGGTGATTAAACAGCCTGTCAGCTTCTGAAAAGAGCAGAAAGACATACAAATTAGGAACAGAAGGAAACCATTTGACTCTCCAAGCCTACTTTTTCAATCTATAAGATCATTGCTGATCTAATTCCAAATTCCCATCTTCCTCCAATTATGTTTAATTTCCTCCCTTAGCAAGAATCCATCTATCGCTGCTCTAAAAATAGCCAATGATCCCTTTCTCCAATGTCTTCTGGAGCAGAGAGTTCCAATGTTACACAAATCTTTGAGAGAACAAACGTTTCCTTATCCCTAAATAATGAGCAGTAATTTTACAATATTGCCCTCTAGTTTTGGTCTGAGGAAACATCCTCTCCATGTCCACCTTGTGAAGACCATTCAGAACTTTATGTACTCCAATCAAGTGGAAGTAAGCCCAGCCTGGCTAAAGTATGATTATAAGAAACTTGCTTGCTCCAGGTATCATTCTAACAAGCCTCCTCTGAATTGTCTGCAATGCATTTACATTTTTTCTTAAATTAGGAGAGCAAAAGTGCACACAGTTGTCGCGATATATCTAGTATAACTGGAGCATAATATCATTATTTTATGTTCGGTTTTATCTCATGATAAAGGATTGTATCCTATTAGCCTTCTTTTTTTTTAGAAATGGAAAGGTGGTGGTATGAAAGTGGATCACACAGCTGTTAGCACGGATGAAGTTGGGGAAAGGTGATGAGTGCCCTGAGGGAGTGATTATGCAGCACGGAGGTCATGTCGGGCTAGTAGTGTGAGGGGCTTAGGATGAGTAACTGTGAATGAGGGTTTCACGGTGGATCAGTGGATAGCAATAGACAATAGACAATAGACAATAGACAATAGACAATAGATGCAGGAGTAGGCCATTCAGCCCTTCGAGCCTGCACCGCCATTCAATATGATCATGGCTGATCATTCCCAATCAGAATCCTCTTCCTGCCTTATCTCCATAACCCTTGACTCCACTATCTTTAAGAGCTCTATCCAACTCTTTCTTAAATGAATCCAGAGACTGGGCCTCCACTGCCCTCTGGGGCAGAGCATTCCACACAGCCACCACTCTCTGGGTGAAGTAGTTTCTCCTCATCTCTGTCCTAAATGGTCTACCCCGTATTTTTAAGTTGTGTCCTCTGGTTCGGCACTCCCCCATCAGCGGAAATATGTTTCCTCCTGCCAGAGTGTCCAATCCTTTCATAATCCTATACGTTTCAATCAGATCCCCTCTCAGTCTTCTAAACTCAAGGGTATACAAGCCCAGTCGCTTCAGTCTTTCCGTGTAAGGCAATCCTGCAGCACCAGGGACCTGGGTTTGATTCCAGCCTTTGGTTATTGTCTGGGTAGAGTTTGCACATTCTCCCTGTGTCTTTCTGGGTTTCCTTCAAAGAACAAAGAACAAAGAAAATTTACAGCCCAGGAACAAGCCCTTCAGCCCTCCAAGCCTGAGCCGATCCAAATGTACTGTCTAAACCTGTCGGTCAATTCCTAAGCATCTGTATCCCTCTGCTCCCCACCTACTCATGCAACTATCCAGACGCATCTTAAATGAATCTACCATGCCTGCCTCTAACACCTCTGCTGGCAATGCATTCCAGATGCCCAACACCCTCTGTGTGACGTACTTGCTGTGTGTATCCCCCTTAAACTTTCCATCCCTCACCCTGAAAGTGTGACCTCTCGTTATGAAATCCTTCACAGGTTGGATGTTCTTCGAAAGGTCAGTATAGACATGATGGGCTGGATGGCCTCTCTTTGCACTGTTGTGATGTGGAGGTCAAACCCTTCTGTTAACTAAAACCAAACACCCAGTAATGCTCGCCTTGCCTTGTAATCTGTGACAGAGAACTCCTAATTTCCACTATTTAAAGAAAAAACACTTTATTTTCCTAATTCTAATAATGAACACTAAACAAAACTATTAATAAACCAAGCACTTTTTCCTTAACTGAACACAATCTTATTAACATGCTGTTCCAATAACACACTTATTAAACAATGCATTAACTTAAACTCATGTCTACGCAGTTCTTGACTTTTCCACTGTCTTCAACCTTTCATCCGCTAATCTCCCTGGGTCATCTTCTTACTTGTAACTGTGAGTATGTTTTACATGAGAAGGTACCTTTGCTGGCGAGTGTCTTCTAATTTCTTTGAGAGCAAGGTTTTAGACAGGTAGTTAGCTCTCTGGCTCTACGGCAGTTGCTCGGCTGCTCTACGGCAGTTGCTGTAAGATTGCAAGTTGCCACAAGCACTGGAGAGAGTGGCAGAACATGAGTCTTGGTGTCAGGTAGCAGCGAGAAGACACAGACACTTACCCTGACAGAATGGACAAGATCATTCAGCTTCTTTCTGCACTGCTGGGTGTTCCTCTGCACCACAGAGGCTGCACTGACTTAAATGGTGACTTTGGAGCAATCTGGCGATCCTCTGGGAAGAGGATGATCCTTTTTTGTCCTATCCTGTCTATCAGGACCTTGGGGTCCTGATGTGGCATTGTGAAGGGCTGCCTTGGGTGTGCAACTGTGTCAGCACCAAAGACACTGGTTTATTCCAGGATATCCAGGTAGTGGCCAATAACTCTGGCTACGGCTGGTTAGACAATCAGACTAGCATTGGGCAAGAGAGGAGTGGTTTAAGAGGCAGGTTTGGGATGATAGCGTGAGAGAACTCACTAGGCCTCTCAGAGAGAAACCTTTCTTGAAACTCTAAGAAGGTGACACAGCCAAAATATGATTAGCATTCCAGCCTAAATTTTAAGATGCAGAGCAGAGAGACAGACCAATCACTAAAATGATTGAATTAAAGATATGAATAGAATAGTCTCAGAAGACACCAAGCAATTGGGATGGCTCAGTGGTTAGCACTGCTACCTCACAGCACCAGGGTCCTGGGTTCAATTCTTGCCTCAGGTGACTGTGTGGCGTTTCCTCGTGCAGGCCAGGTGAATTGCCCATAGTGTTAGGTATGTTAGTTGGTGTAAATATGGGTCTGGGTGGGTTACTTTTTTGGAGAGTCAGTGTGGATTTGTTGGGCCAAAGGGCCTATTTCCACACTGTAGGGAAACTAATCTAATTAATTAAATTCCAACCACATGTGTCATCACTTTATCAGACTGTTAGACATTGCTGTCAAAATGCCATTATAGAATGCTTACAGTGTGGAAGCAGGCCATTGAGTCCACACCAACCCTCTGGAGCGCATCCCTCCCAGATGTCACACCCTCCCCATAACGTGACATTTCCCATAACTAATCCAACAAGCTTGCACATCCCTGACACCAAGGGTAATTTAGCATGGCCAATTCAAGTAATCTGCACATCCTTGGACCATAGGAGACAATCTCAAGTGGAGATTGTGCAAATTCCACACAGACATTGCCCAAGGCTGGAATTAAACCCAGGTCCCTGGCATTGTGCCACACTTGAGCATCAGTGAGATTTGAAGGGACCATTTTATATTGAGCAGCACCTAGTTTGAATATACGTGTTTATATTTTACAAATACTTATTGCAATATGAGTGACTCAAATTGCAGCACCAAAGAAATTAGTTTACACTAGCCAATGTTAATATTTTCAGCTGTTTTAAACTGGTGGCTCAGACATTGATCTTTCTGAAATCCTCTCTCTACATTTGTTACATGCTAATGTTGTATTTTGATATTACTAAAACTACTTTGAAGAAATAATTCTGTTTCTAACAGAATGAATATATCCATTTGGATACAAAGGCAAACCTGAAGCTTAGACAGCAGTGCTTATAGTGACCATGACATTAATAGAAAATCAAAGGGACTTTTGTTTGGTAGATCTAACGTGTTAAATGTCACATGCTGGCAGGAAATACAATTTGCTATTCACAAATAACTGGTTGAGAACACTTTTATTTTGCTACTCCTAATGAATAAGTATTCCTGAAGTATTAAACATCAAAAGAGGCAGATGATATCATCCCGACCCCATGTATTTTGTGTAGACAAATGTGTCCATGATAATAATGGGAAGATAAACATAACCATTACATCTAATGTTATGCGTTGTCAACATGGATTTATGAAAAGGAAACCGTGTTCCTCAAACAATTTTTTTCACACAGTGATAGCCAACAGGCTGAGAAGCGGGTACAAGTGGATGTAGTTTTTGAGACTTTGTTTAGATTTTAAAACCCACCTGATCCAGCACTTGTTCGAAAACAATGTTGGCAAGTTTCCACCTTTTATGTTAGCAGCAAGCTTTTTTTCTTCTATCACTAGGCAAGCATTACCTTTCATTAGCGTTGCTGCCTCACAGCTCCAGGGACCTGGGGGTTCGATTCCAGCCTCGGGCGACTGTCTGTGTGCAGTTTGCACAATCTCCCCGTATCTGCGTGGGTTTCCTCCAGGTGCTCCGGCTTCCTCCCACAGTCCAAAGATGTGCAGGTCAGGTGAATTGATCTGCTCAGTTGCCCGTAGTATTCAGGGATATGTAAACAAGGTGCATCAGTCAGGGGTAGATTTCAAGTAATAGGATTGGGGTTTGGGTGGGATTCTCTTCAGAGGGTTGGTGTGGACTTGGTGGACTGAAGGGCCTGTCGCCACACTGTAGGGATTCTATAATTCTATAATCAAAGGCAGCATCGCTGAAGCAGAGTACAGACTTCGCCTGTCTCTCCAGAACAATGTATCTGTCACTCTCCATTACAAAGCCAAACTCCTTCAACTTATATATTCAAAGCGCTCCTTTAATCCTTCGAATTTAAATCAATGTTGTGTGTGTTCTCATCATCCCCCATTATGTAAATTTTATGGAAAAGCTGGATAAATGTAGGCTGACTGTGATGTGACTGGGTTAAAAAGTCACTTATAGAAACTTATTTTGAGGTCTCCTATGCATATCTTCCAGTGCATCAAGCTGGACATCAATCCAGCTCATCCCAGATGCAAAGGAACACCTAGATGGTGAAGGTTTCATTGGATTCTGCAAGCCTTGTACAGGATATCAATAAAACCCAAGGTGGAAACTGCTCAACCAAAAGAAAAGAGAAGGAAATGTTATGTCCAACTGTATGTAACGCTCTTGTTTTCTACATTTTTTAACACTTGGCTCAAATTCACTTTGCTTGAATCGGAACTCAACTGTAAAGCTGACAATGTACGCAAGTCAAGATTGCACATTTCTTCTGTCTGTTGGTTCTGGAAATGCCACTCATTTTCTTAAGTGTAAGTATGTTTAAATTATTCGAGTATTCAAAAAAAATGTAGTTTACAAAGTAAGTGACTGGCATGCCTTCGTGATTCAGAACCGACATATTGAATAGTTCTCAGTGAAATTACATCAGTTTACTTCTGAAAGGACTCCCTAACTAAAAGTACTTAATTTTTGGTAAAACAATGCATTTTCAAGATGCATTAATACAAAGGTTCCAAAGCTTTTAAGTTACTCCAGAGCACCTTGTTTAAAGGAAAAGAAACAATTGCTGCTTTAGTATGTCACCTGTACTGGATTATCGAACATTTTGGACAGCATTTTCCCCTCCCGGGGGTGGCGTGAGGAATGGTTCAAAAAATGGGAAAATACAGAGAAAATGAAGAAATCAGAACCTCAAAGTCTCTTGCCCCAAGATTTAAATCCAGACTTTGGAATCTCACCATTGAACCGTAACTACCTTATTTGCATTTCATTAGTAACTCACTTTATGTATTTTCTGCTTCCAATTCTCCTCCCCTTCCCAAGAAACTAGACTTTGCAAATTATTGTCATGTAAATCAGAGGGAGTATTCAGCTCACGGAATCTTTATTAGCCTCATCAAATGTTTCTTCATATCCGCATGGTGGCTCAGTGGTTAGCACTGCTGCCTCACAGCACCGCTGCCTCACAGCACCAGGGTCCCAGGGTCGATTTTAGCCTCGGGTGACTGTCTTTGTGGAGTTTGCACATTCTCCCCGTGTCTGCATGGGTTTCCTCCAGGTGCTCCAGTTTCCTCCCACAGTCCACAGTGCAAGTCAGGTGAATTGGCCATGCTAAATTACCCATAGTGTTAGGTGCACTAGTCAGAGGGGAAATGGGTCTGGATGGGTTACTCTTCGGAGGGTTGGTGTGGACTGGTTGGGCTGAAGGGCCTGTTTCCACACTGTAGGGAATCTAATCTAATCTAATATGTTGCATGCTCCATGGCTATCATCTTCTTCAGTATTTCATCCATGTTAGTCAGAATTGGTGAACCATCAGACACACAGCATTATTATGCCTACTCTTGGACCAGCTCACAAACCAATTCAACCTTTCAGCACCGTACCTTGGAGCTCTAGGACACCCAGGGCTTGTATGCTTCTGCAAAGTCACCTTGTACAAGGAGGCACATACATCTGATGAATCCTATTGCTCTTACTCATTGATTTTGCACTTATTTAGTCACTGCCAGCCTCTGTATACTTCACATTGCTTTCTCAGTATGCACTGACAGACTTCAACACTGACTCAAAGGCTGCCAGTCACTGTGTAGCTCACATTACTTTTTTGGTGCATTGGGATATAAAGTTAAAAATCACACAACACCAGGTTATAGTCCAACAGGTTTATTTGGAAGCACTAGGGATATAAAGTGTTCGGTAATAGGCTTGTGGTTTGCTTTGCATTTTAAAGAGAAAGATAGTTTGTAGCTTGGGAATATAAGTTGGATGAGAGCTGCCCAGTGGACATAATGCATACAATAGAAGGGCAGTCAAAAAGTGTGAAGCTGGAAAAGCACAGCAGGTCACGCAGCATCTGAGGAGCAGGAGGATCAACATTTCGGGCATAAGCCCTTCATTAGGAATTGGGGGAGGTGGTGAAGGTGGTTGAGAGGTAAGTGGAGGGTTGGGGGTGGGATTGGGGTAAGGGTAGCTGGGAAGGCGATAGGTAGATGTAGTTGGGAGGTGATTGTGATAGGTCAGTGGAGAGGGTGGAATGGATGAGTGGGAAGGAAGGTGGACAGGTTAGTCAGGTCAAGAGGGCGGTGCCGAATTGGAGGATTGTATCTGGGATGAGGTGGGGGAGGGGAGATTTGGGGAGGGGAGATTTGGGAACTGGTGATGTCAATGTTGATGCCGTGTGGTTGAAGGGTCCCAAGGTGGAAGATGTGGTAGGTGGCTTTGATTTGGCAGTGGAAGAGGGCCAGGATTTGCATGTCCTTGGAGGAGGGTATTGGGGAGTTGAAGTGGTTGGCTACAGGCAGTGGGGTTGGTTGGTGTGTGTGGACCGCAGATCTTTCCTGAACCTCTCCGCAAGTTACCGCTTGGTCTCCCCAATGTGGAGGAGACCACATCGAGAGCAAGAAGTGGTATTGCCCCTCGACTAGTAAACCGAAACCTAAGTAATTCTCTGGGACAGAGCTTTGAATTGCACAGCCGGCAGTGGAATTTGAATTCACAAAATAAATAAAATCTTGAATTAAAATCCAGAGATGACAAGGGATCATTGTCGATTGTTGTAAAAAAGATACATAGACCCCAATGTGTTCGCCTGATGAAGAAACCATCATTCTTACCCTGCTCAGGTGTTGAATGAAACATTTTAAATTTTTAACTTTCTGATGACATCTTCAGACCTGATCTACATATTTAAAGTTGGACTTGGGCTAAATCTTACCAGAAATCGGCCGAGTGTCAATTGTAGTGAGATTCATGAAGGGTTTCTTTCTGTGATGCCGAATGTGTTTTCTCACATGATTCTTTGCAGTTTGCTGTTAGCTATGTCCCTTCACGGTACACTAATATCACTTAAGCAAAGGAAGTCTGTCATTATACCTGGTCTACAAGGGACTCCAACTCACATCTTGACTTTTAACTGCCCTGAATAACTCTGAAATGGCTGAGCAAGCCACTTGTACCAAACCATTAAAAAAAACCCTCAAAAGCAGGAATAAATTCAGATGGATCATCTGGTATTGACATTGGCATCTGAAATGACAATATAAACTCAGCCCTGTTAACCTTCAGTACTATCTGGAGGTGATTGCAAACCTTTGACAAGTCTCTCACAGACTAGGCCAGCAATAGCCTGACATAGTCGCACTCATGCAATTGTACCTTAAAGAAAATGCCCCCGACAACACCATCGCCATCGTGTACCACTGGCAGGACACACCACTAGAGGCAGTGGCTCAGTGATCGATGGAACAGAGGTAGTTACTTCTGGAAATACTCAACATTTCATCCAGAGCTCAAGAAATGTCAACTCGTCAGGTTAAACACGAGAAGGCAATCTCCTGCTGATTACCACGTACCGCGGTCCCTCGGCTGTTAAACCAATACCTGTCCATGGTGAACACCACTTGGAGGAAGCATAATATCCTCTGGGTAGGGGAATTAAAGTCCGTAAGCAAGAGTGGCTTGGCAGCACAACTACTGACTGAGCTGCTAGGCTGCTAGGCTAACTAGGATAGCTACTAACTCTTTGGGTACTGAATCTGTGGACTGTTTTACCGCAGATGGTTGTAGGGGCTTGCTCATTAAATATACATTCAAGGCTGAGAGAGATTTTTAATCATTTTCATTTGAGGCTTAGCCATGATCTTATTAAATTGCAGTGCAGACTGGATGGGCTGAATGGCCTACTCCTGTATTTTATAGCCTTAAGAACTCAGGTTTGTGGTGAATAAACCAATAAAAGAGAAAAACATCCTCATCAATCTGCTTCTATGAGAGTATTGATCAGGGTGAGCAGTGCACAGCCATTGTGAGGACAAAGTGCTGTCTTCACATTGAAGTTAGCCTCTGTCAACCCTGGTTCAATGGAGAGTGCAGGAGGGCATGCCAGCAGCAGCACCCACCATGCCTAACAATGATGTGTCAACCTAGTTAAGAAACAAAACAGGTCAACCTGTGTAGTAAAGCATAAGCAGCAAGTGACAGACAGAGCTAAATGATCTGATAACCAGATCTACGCTCTGCAGTCATGAATGGTGTGTGGTGCACAAGTAAGAGGAGGCTTCACAAATAATGGCAGCAGAGCCCACCACATTGATATATATGATCAGGCTGAAACATCTTTAACAACATTGAACAGAAGTGCCAAGTAGATGACCTATCTCGGTCCTTCCCTGAGGTCAACAGATGCCAGTCTTCAGCTAATTTGATTCACTCCACGTGATATTAAGAAATGGCTGAAGGCACTACCTACTGCAAAGGCTATGGGTCCTATAATAGTCCAAGGATAGTATGAAATGCACCCCTCGCCAAGCTGTTCCAGTAAAGCAACAATATCTACTTGAACACGTGGAGAGTTTTCTCGGTCTGTCTTGTACACAAGAAGCAGAATAAATTCAACCTAGCTAATTATCGCCCAATCAGTCGACTCTCGATCATCAGTAAAGTGATGGAAGGTGTCACCAACAGTGTGATCAAGCAGTACCTGCTCAGCAATAACCTGCTCAGTGACACCCAGTTTGGGTTCCACCAGGGCCACTCAGCTCCTGACTCATTACAGCCTTGGTTCAAACATGGACAAAAGAGCTGAATTGCAGAGGGGAGGTCAGAGTGACAGCCCTTGACATTATGGCTGCATCAAGGCGCCTTGGCAAAACTGGAATCAGTAGAACTAGGAGGAAATACCTGGCACAAAGCAAGATGATTTTGAATTTTGGAGGCTAATCATTTAAGCTCCAGAATATATGGGAGGATTTTCTTCGGAGGAAGTCCTAGGCCCGACCATCTTCAGTTGCTTTATCAATGACCTTCCTTTCATCTGATGGTTGCACAATATTCAGCACCATTTGTAACTCCTCAGATATTAAAGCAGCCCATGTTCAAATGCAGCAAGACCTGGACAATATTCAGTTTAGTGCTAACAATTGACAAGTAACATTCACCCTGCACAAGTGTCATGCAATGACCATCTTCATCAAAAGGGAATATACTATTTCCCTATTATATTCAATCATATTACATTGACCAAAACTGAACTAGACTAGCTATTTTAATACAATGGTTACAAGAGCAGGACAGAGGCTATGGATATTACCGTGAGTCTGTCACCTCCCAACACTCGAAAACTTGTCCACCAACTACGAGTGTATTGGAATAGTCCCTCTTGTCCGGATGAGTGCAGCTCCAATAATTCTCCATAAGCTAAGCACCTCCCAGGTCAAAGCAGTTTACTTAATTAACACCTCATCCACAAACATGTACTCTCTCCACCACTGATACTCAGTAGCAACAATGTGTACAAGCTCCAAAACGAACTGCAGAATTTCACCAAGATTCCTCACACAGCACCTTCTAAACCCATAACCACCACCGTCTGAAAGAACAAGGGCAGCAGAAACATACAATCTGCAAGTTCACCCCCAAGCCACTCACCATCTTGACATGGAAATTTATGATTCCTTCAGTGTCGCTGAGTCGTAATCCTGAAGCTCCCTCCAGAACAGCATTACGGATATAGCTACAAATAAAATGAACTGCAGTGTTTCAGAAGGCAGTTTACCACCACCTTCTCCAGGATAATTAGGGATGGACATAAATGCTAGGCACTGTCAGAAAACATCATAACCCCAAATGAATAAAAAAAAACACAGATCTAGCCCATCAATTCTGGCGAGAGGCAGTGTTGGAGTGAGTTGGTGGTCACTTGGTGTGAGGTAAAAGGGAGAATATGGCTGCTATTACCTTTATAGAGTGCAGAATGTCATTGATCCTCTTCCTCAAACACTGGGAGTCTTCCTTCACCTGGGACACAACCTGACTTGCACTTTGGTTCCAGGCTGACATGGTCTGGAGGCATGATCTTCTGTGACCATCCGTAGAAATAAAGACTGGCCTCTTCTCCACGACCCCATCCACAAGCATCTCCAGCTCCTTGTTTGTGAAACAGGTTGTGAGCTTTCCTCTGGTCTGGGCCATGTCCTGGATGTAGACGCTGAGTAGCACATTCTGAGGGGCCGTGGCTGGCTTCCAGTGTCTGAAGTGGTGTCCAGCTGCAGGCTCTCACCCTGACGCTAGCAGCCTGAACACCAGGAAGTTGGCAGCATCGGTGAGTAGCTCTGCTTTTTGAGTATGCACTTCCCCAAGAAGGATACACCAAAACCTGGCTGTGTAACTAATGAGGTAATGATCGGTGGTGTGTGAGAAAGGTCACTTCATGGCATGGTGGGCCAGACATTGTGAATCTCACTTGGAAAAGTATTTTAACTGTAAATGGGAAAGCGCTGACACCCAAGTTCACCCCCAAGCCACTCACCATCCTGACGTGGAAATAAATTATTACTCCTTCAGTGTCGCTGAGTCAAAATCCTGAAGCTCCCTCCTTAACGTATGGTGGCTCGGTGGTTAGCACTGCAGCCTCACAGCACCAGGGCCCAAGGTTCGATTCCAGCCTTGGGCAACTGCCTGTGTGGAGTTTGCACATTCTCCCCGTGTCTGCGTGGGTTTCTGCCGGGTGCTCTGGTTTCCTCCCACAATCCAAAGGTGTGCCAGTCAGATGAATTGGTCATGCTAAATTGTCCATAGCGTTAGATGCATTAGTCGGGGGGAGGGGGGTGGGTTACTCTTTGGAGGATCGATGTGGAACTTGTTGGGCCAAATGGCCTGTTTCCACACTGTAGGGAATCTAATCTAATCTAAACTAACAGCATTATGGATAATAGCTACAAATAAATGAATTACAGTGTTTCAGAAGGCAGTTCACCACCACCTTCTCCAGGATAATTAGGGATGGATGTAAATGCTAGGCACATTCAGTGAATGTCATAACCCCAAATTAATTTTTAAAAATTCATGTTGACTGCAAGATTAACATTGGAATAGCGCAGACAGTGGATCGAATATTCAATTGTGTGGAAACTTTCTGAGTTTATAAACTGACATATTTTCCTTCTGTGGTGCTTAATGTTGTTTACTGTGGTGTGAATTTGAGTATGTTTGTGACAATGTTTCCATAAATTTGTGATTTATTGGCCATCTATTATCATGTACAAAACACCAATGAAAGGATATCTGGGATATAAACAAACTAATGGCTCATTTGTTGTTTACGTTATTTATCATCTGCTGTGCTTGTTTTTCTCGTGTTAAACTGTCTGCTGTATTTTTCTGTCAACAGACTATTATGTTAAATTTATTGCATCCTGCATAATACTTTTCCTATGTTTATAAATGTTATTGTTATCCACATGGGAAATTTAAGCTAAAATAACCAGATTTGTTACTTAAACCCCAAATAAAGCAATTACTAACAAGATTTCACTTTTTTGTAACTTTTATTTTAATACACCCTTGAACCTGTACTAATTAAATATGACTAAGCAAATGATGCTTCAAATCAAAAGGTAAACTTTTTAAAATTATCATAACAACAAATATGATGTGTCATATGCAACTACAGTCAGTTCTGCTATAATACGATTGCTCCATTCTCGTGCAATCCAGTGTTATGAGAAAATCGGCTAATAACAGCACCATTTAAACTCATGGGGCCAGAATCACATTATAAGCAATGCATGCTTTAAAAGTTTCCACTTTAGAAACAGTGTCCCCAATTCATCAACGCCTACTATAATGAATTCACATTAACGAGACACACGTTACAGCAGAATGACCTATAAAAGAATTCCCCTCTCTCCCTTCACAAACATGGTCCTAAATGTATAGTTCCATAAGATGTTACCTTTTATTCACAGAAAATGGATCAGGAGTCTTAACCAGCAGTAGCTTTCACCTTCAGGTTTTATAGGTCCGATCAACATCATTTTCCCTCAGGTCGGGACAACTCTGATTGTATCTATATTGTTTATACCAAAGTATGGAGTATATGAAGAATCTTCAGACACTCTACCAACTGAGTAACTTTCCTGAGATCCTTTTCACCTGAACAACTAATAACAACCCTTCAACCCCAGGGTATCAATGTAGACTACACCAGTTTCCTCATTTCCCCTCCCACCATCTTAACCCATTTCCAGAAGTGAGCAGATGTATCTGTACCAGCTCCAGATGGTCTTTATGATTATACCTGACCAAATGAAGTTTTACTTATTGTTGTCATGCAATAAACATAACAACCTGTTATTTCAGATCCTTGTAGAAAAATAATGAAGGCAATGCATTCTGACTGGTGGGAGGAGGTGCAGTCAGCTGTTGATTGGCAGTTGGACTGTTCCAAATCAGTGGGGTTTGTAAGATGGAATGGAGGGATAAGTATCTATTGGATGAAGTTATTACATCAGTCCAATGCAGGGTAAGTACAGGCACCACATGCTCATTCTGGAGAGCCCTGAATGATGAGTACTCCTGATGGTGCCTCCTGATCTATCCAAGAAAGTAAAGCAGATCTTGTATAAGCCAATTGCTTGTTAAAATGGCATATCTGGCTGTCTATAGTTGTACCACTCTTGAATTTCATTTGGCGTGTTTCTGCTGTGTACCATCAGCCATGTTTGAAAGGTGTTTATCTTTGTACACGAATAATCACTCACCCACCTACTATGTTTGTGGGTCCAATGAGCTCTGAGAGCTTGCACTGCTGTAGAATTAAAGTTGGCAGCTCTTTGGGAAATTTACTGTATCCCAGCATGAAACTCTCTTGTAGTTACAAACTATCAGAGCTCTGATGCAATAAAATCACTTGCAGTTAATGAATGCTCCTGGGTGATCTGATGGTGAATGAATTTTTACGTGTGTGTAATCAATGACCTTTGTGTGGAAAACCAATCTGACACAGAATCTCTAACACACAGTCAGTCTGATTACCATCTTACATGCAAACATTTGAATTAGACCATTCGGTCCCTCAAGCGTGCGCCATAAATCAATTAGATTGTAACTAATCTGACTGCATGTCAACTACACATTCCCACTTAACTCTAATAACATTTGATTCCCTTGTTTGTCAAGAATCTACCAAACTGCCTTAAAAAAAATCAATGACCGTCCCTCCATCACTCCTTGGGAAGAAGTCCAAACACATATGAGATTTAAAATAAATTCTCCTTGCTTTTATCTTTAATGAGAGAGCCATTGTTTCTTGAGCTGTGTCTACTTTTACTGAGAAAGGAAAACATCCTTCCAGCTTCAAAGGCCAAGTTGTCATAATTGCTGATCTTGGTAAAGAGCTGTTAGAGACCAATCATGTGTGTTTTCGTGTAGCCAACTGGATAATCTTGGATATAGATTTTTATGTGTCCTTGAGCATTCCAAGATCAATCAGGTTGGGAATGGTGGTCTATTTCATAGTCACCAGTAATATGTCAACACCGTGTCCAATGGGAAACAGAGCTGCAGGAGTCTTCCCTTAAACCCAATGGAAGAGCTGCTCTTCTGAGGGGTCAAGCAAGTCAACCCTTAACTGGATTCCATTGTTCCATTTTAATATTCACTCAAGGGATTTAAACACCATTGATAAGTTCAGTATGTATTGCCTTCAATGCCTTTGAGAAGGTGATGGTCAGTCATCTTGTACCACTCTTGTTTATGTCTTATAGGTACACCCAGAGTGATGGTAGGGAGATGGTTCGAGGATTTTGATCCATTAACAGTGAAGGAATTTTGATATAGTTCCAAGTCAGAATGCTGTATGACTGGGTGATAGGATACAGATGGTGGTGGTTCTACGCTTTTGCTGTCCTTGATCTTGCAGGTGGTGTTGATCACAGGTTTGGAAAGTGACACTGAAGGGTGTTTATTGAGTTGTTGCAATGAATCTCTTAGACATTACACACTGTTGTCACTGTGCATCAGGGAAAGGGAGTGAATGTTGGAGTTGAGGAATGTGGTGCCAATCAAGCTGAAAGCTTTGTCTTAGATATGTTAAGCTTCATGATTACTTTTGAAGCTGCAAACGTCCAGGTTAGTAGAGAATATTCCTTCACACTCCTGAATTTTGCCTTATACATGGTGGACAGGGTTTGAGGAGTCAGGAAGTGAGTTACTTGTGAAAAGTTTACTGACCTCTGCCTTTTGCTTGTAGCCATAGTACTTATACGACTGCTCCAGTTTAGTTTCTGCTCAGTGATAACCTCAGGCTGTTGTTAAAAGGGGATTCAGCAATGCTAACACTATTAAATATCAATGCCGGGCACAGTGTAGTGTGAATATCAATTGCTACTTATCCATTTGTACCTGAATATTGTGAAATCTGCTGTTATGCAGGTGCAGACTACTTCAGTATCTAAAGAATCACAAATTCTTCTGAACACTCCACAATCATCAGTGAACAGCCTCACTTCTGATCCGGTGGTGGATGGAAGGTCATTAATGAAACAGATAAAGATGTTTGTGCCAAGGAACCTGGAGGGACTAACTGCATTAATATTCTGGGGAATCGACAGCTACAGTCTCCTATCTTTGTGCTTGCTATCACACCACACCAGACATTATCAGTAAAAGTGCTCTACATGGAGCAAATTTGCATTGCCTTAAGACTTTCTTTCCAAAAAATGAGTTGAAAACTTGAACTCAGAATTCAGCAGCTGTGATGGTGTCTGTAGTCAACTAGTTTACAGTTTCAATGTCAATTGAGCAGGACCAGAGGCAGGAGGGAAGAAGGTTCCTTTATTTCGCTTTTACAACACTGCAAGGTCATTGCACTTGGTAACCTGGTTCAGTATAGCAGCTCACAGTTAGTTTTCCTTCCTGTTGAGAATCCTACCTCTCTAATGGGGTATCTCAGAGTTAGTCAAGAGTTCTGCCAAAATGATGTCTTGTAGCCTGCTTTGAAACTACGAAAGCAAAATGGCTGCCATGTTAACCTTGATGATTGATTTTTCACAAAAGTATAGTTATGCTGGAATTCCCTTTGGTTTCCTCCAGTCTCCTGTTTTCTCTGAAGTTGTAAATTCTCATTAATTTCAAAGGGCTCACTGTGTTGTTCAAGGCTTAATCACATTCGAAATGTCCCCCTTTTTGATTGATTCTAAAATAACACATCAGTCTGTATACCTTTGTTTTCGTTTGATTAGATTCCCTATAGTATGGAAACAGGCCCTTAACCTCAACAGAGTCCACACCAACCCTCTGAAGAGTAACCCACCCAGACCCATTCCCCATATTCACCCCTAACTATGTGCAATTTAACATGACCAATTCACCTAACCCGCACATCTTTGGATTGTGGGAGGAAACCGGAGCACCTAGAGAAAGCTCACGCACATACAGGGAAAACGTGCAAACTCCACACTGACAGTCACCCCAGGCAGGAATCGAACCTGGGTCCCTGGCGCTGTGAGGCAGCAGTGCTAACCACTGTGTCACTGCGCTGCCCAATTTTGTTTTTTATTTGCTGTTCCCCACTCCCTGACCCCTACTCATTGGCTGCTCCCCACATTCCCCAGTTTGGCTACACCCCATGTTCCCAAAACCCTTAGGTTGTAGTGACTCAACAAGTTGGGAGCCACTTTGCAGGATTACGTGTCTAGTTTTATGGACAGATTAACATTCCTTAACAAAATACATATTATATTGATATAGTCATGACATAGGTATTATTCAAACCAATGGGAAGTTTTCTCCCTGATTCCCATTGACTTTAATTTCACTACAGGCCCTTGATGTCACACTCAGTTAAATGCTATCTTGTCATTGAGGGCAGTTACTCACACCCCATCTCTGGAATTCAGCTCTTTTATTATCAATTGGTTCATGGTTGTGACGAAGCCTGAAACCTAGTCATCTTAATGGAACCCAAACTGAATATCAGTGATCTTTATCACATCTCTTGGCAGCTTCTGGCTGTCTGTCTCCCACACTCTGCAGATTTGACACCTCTCTGTTGACCACCTGCACAACTGTCAACAATAGATGGAGCCGCACGGTGGCTCAGTGGTTAGCACTGCTGCCTCACAGCACCACGGACCCAGGTTTGATTCCAGCCTCAGATGATTGTCAGTGTGAAGTTTGCACATTCTCCCTGTGTCTGCGTGGGTTTCCTCCGGGTGTTCCGGTTTCCTCCCACAATCCAAAGATGTGCAGGTCAGGTGAATTGGCCAGGCTAAATTGCCCATAGTGTTAGGTGCATTAGTCAGAGGAAATGGGTCTGGGTGGGTTACTCTTCGGAGGGTCGGTGTGGAGTTGTTGGGCCGAAGGGCCTGTTTCCACATTGTGGGGAATCTAATCTAAATAGACTCTTCTACCTGATAATGGTTAGTTTGTTCCTTGACAGGGGTCCAATTTTAAACTGGAATTGATTTGAGAGTCACTGGCTGGGCAGCATTTGTTGCACACTTTAACTGATTGGCTTGCTCGGGCCACTTCAGAGGTAAGATTAGAGTCAACCACATTGCTATTGGGGTGGAGTCCTACGTATGTCAGACTAAGCTTGCTATTAGTGGACATTAAAGGATATTAATGAACCAGACGGATGTTCACAGCAATCAACAGTAGTTGTACTGTTATCACTAGGCTAACTTTTAATTCATGTGGTCAATTTGTTTTTTAATTCTCGCTTGGGGCATGAGTGTTGCTGACTGGCCAGCATTTAGTCCCCAACCCTCGTTGCCCTTGAGAAGGTATTGGTAAGCTGCCTTCTAAGTTTCACCATTTTGAACCTGTATCCCCAGATAATCAGCTTGGGTCTGTGGTTTGCTAGCTCTGTGACAACATCACTAGGCCAGCAGCTCCCCTGAAGTGGCTGAGATAATCTAAGATAGCTATCTCTACCAACCGCAACAGAGAATGCTTCCAGAAACTCGGCTATCACCATGATTAGGTTAGATTCCTTACAGTATGGAAACAGGCCCTTCAGCCCACCAAGTCCACACTGACCATCTGAAAAGCAACACACCCAGTCCCATTCCCGTAACCATTATTTAGCCCTGACTAATGTACCTAACACTATGCTGAAAAATGTGTTGCTGGAAAAGTGCAGCAGGTCAGGCAGCATCCAAGGAGCATGAGAATTGACATTTCGGGTGTAAGCCCTTCTCCAGGAATGAGGAAGGTGTGCCAAGCAGGCTAAGATAAAAGGTAGCGAGGAGGGACTTGGGAGAGGGGCATTGGGAACGCGATAGGTGGAAAGAGGTTAAGGTGAGGGTGATAGGCCGGAGAGGGGGTGGGGGCGGAGAGGTCGGGAAGAAGATTGCAGGTCAAGAAGGCGGTGCTGAGTCTGAGGGTTGGGACTGAGAAAAGGTGGGGGGAGGGGGAATGAGGAAGCTGGAGAAATCTGCATTCATCCCTTGTGGTTGGAGGGTTCCTAGGTGGAAGATGAGGCACTCTTCCTCCAAGCGTCGTGTTGCCATGGTCTGGCGATGGAGGAGGCCAAGGACCTGCATGTCCTTGGCGGAGTGGGAGGGGGAGTTAAAGTGTTCAGCCAAGGGGCGGTTGGGTTGGTTTTTGCGGGTGTCCCAGGGGTGTTCTCTGAAACGTTCCGCAAGTAGGCGGCCTGTCTCCGCAATGTAGAGGAGGCTACAGTGGGTGCAGCGGATGCAGTAAATGATGTGTGTGGAGGTGCAGGTGAATTTGTGATGGATATGGAAGGATCCCTTTGGGCCTTGAAGGGAAGTGAGGGGGGAGGTGTGGGCGCAAGTTTTGCATTTCTTGCGGTTGCAGGGGAAGGTGCCGGGAGTGGAGGTTGGGTTGGTGGGGGGTGTGGACCTGACGAGGGAGTCGCGGAGGGAGTGGTCTTTCCAGAACGCTGATAGGGGAGGGAAGGGAAATATATCCTTGGTGGTGGGGTCTGTTTGGAAAACATCCTTCATTCCTGAAGAAGGGCTCATGCCCGAAATGTCGATTCTCCTGCTCCTTGGATGCTGCCTGACCTGCTGCGCTTTTCCAGCAACACATTTTTCAGCTCTGATCTCCAGCATCTGCAGTCCTCACTTTCTCCCATGATAAAAGAAAGCAGTCTTTCCATGACCCCAATATTACGAGAGAAAATGCCATTTCATAAATGTGTTTCATTACAGAATATGTAGTCTATAAGCAACAAAAGGCAAAACTTACGGCATTCTTTCTTGTATAACCTTATATACCCTGAGTATTTTTTAAACCCTTTAACATATTCTGTTAATTTATACTCAGGACAACGCAGCTGCAATTACATAATTTTCTCCAACAATGGGAATAATCTTTACATTAATTAATTGAAATAAAAGATTCTGTCTGAATGGTCTTGCATTTCCAATTTTAAGCTTAACAATGAATGCCAGATAATTATTGTCAGTGTAGATTAATGGTTCTCTTTTATTGTGTTGGACAAAATGTTGAAGAGTCAATAATAATCCCAAAGTCCCTTTCACCGTTAGAGTCCTTCCTCTGATACTGGTGTAGTTTCTGAGAGAACTACTGCACAGGGTTCTGCATTCTTGTCTCACAGTCCTGAAACAAATCTGCATCTACCCCCAAGTTCCTAGCGTCAATCACCGTTGGAACATGGCAAATGCAACCTCACTAATTAAAAAGAGAAGGGGATGAAAAACAGAAATATGACCAGTCAGACTAACATCAGTCATGAGCAATTTACTGGAGCATATTGTAAAAATGTGATTACAGAACATTTGAAAACATTAACAGGATTGCACAAAGCCAGTGGGGATTTATGAAAGACAAATCATATTTTACAAATCTATTGGATTTTGAAGATGTAGCTCATAGAATAAATAAAGCCAACCAGTGGATGTGGTGTATTTGGAATTTCAGAAGGTTTTTGATAACTAGCCTCATAAGAGATTAGTGAGTAATGTTTAAGCATACAGGAAATGGAATAACGTATTTGCAGTGATTGAGTATGAGTTGATAGACAGGTAAAAGAGGGTGGGAATAAGTGAATCTTTCTCTGAGTGGCAGGCAGTGCCTAGTGGGGTACTGCAGGGATTGGTGCTTGGGCCCTAACTACTGACCATATTTTTTTATTCACTCATAGACTGTGGGTGTTGCCCTTGAGAAGCTGGTGGTGAGCTACCTTTTGAACTGCTGCAGTCCACCTGCTGGGGGTTGACCCCAACACCCTTAGGGAGGGAATTCTGGGAGTTTTACGCAGCCTTCGTGAAATACAGTGATATATTTCCAAGTCAGGATGGTGAGGGGATTGGAGGATATCTTGCAAATAGTGGTGTTCTCACTTATCCAGTGGCCTTGTCCATCTAAATGGAAGTGATCCTGGGTTTGGAAGGTGGTGTCTGTTTCTGCTGTGCATTCTGAAGGTAGTCAATGATCCTGAAGATGTTCTGTAGAATGGAGCGGCAGGATGGTGGTTTTGATGTGGTGGAGCCATTCATCCCTAATGTCATGCAGACTTTGGTGGTTGTCTTTGGTGGTCTTTGGTACTATCAGTGTTTGTCCATCCCTGGAGCTGATGTAGGGGGAGCCCTTGTCCTTCTCTCAAGAAGAAGGTGGCATACTCCCTTGGACTCTCTCTGTCCTGCTCTCTGCTCACACCCATCCCCAGCTGATGTATCTTATTTTAGGGGCTGGCATACTTTGCTGAGCCAATCACCCATCGAAATCCTCTCTCAGTTAATGACTATGGGATAGCTCCTGATGATGTCACGATGACTGTTGTCCCCTTGCCTACCTCCATTTCAAAGTTCATTTTCAGTTCATCTAAGAATGAAAACTTCATATTTTCTAAACACTGCATTCATGATGGAGTAGTGTAGTACCTGACAAAGCTTCTATTTACACTTGTAGAAGGCTAGTTACTACAGTAACACAGTTACATGAGGTCTCCTACTACACAGGAAATACCATGTGTGAAATACTACAAGTGCTTACTTTTAAACAGGGACCCCAATTTCCAACAAATTGTGATTTGCAAAATTGCTACATTTTGAATTTTGCTTTCAAGTTTTCAAGCCGTGATTGAATCTGCTTCCTCCAGAGGCAGTTTATTCCAGATCGGAACCATTTGCTGCACAAAGAAGTATTTTCCTCATCCCAACATTCACCCTTTTGCTTATCCCTTTTAATCAGTGTTTTCTTGTTCAGGGCCCTTCCATCAATGACAGCAGTTTCTTTCTATCTGCTTTGTCTCATGGTTTTGCACATATCTGTCAAATGTTATCTCAATCCTACCTTCTCTAAGTCAACAATCTCTATCCTCTTCAAATCTGTCCATGTAATTTACGTCCCTCATTCCTGGAAACATCTGTGCAAAACTACCTGTGTTACTTTCTAAAGGTTTCACAGAGGGTCAGTCTGGTGTGAGGGGCTCAGGATTGGAGAAACTTCCTTGGGTAAGGGACACGCGGACGGAGTCACATTCTATGTGGGGTTGCATGCTGTTGTCTTTGCAGTCAAGCATTCTGGGAAGTAATACAGTAGTCATGGTACTGGTGATGCCTTTTCTGGAGTACCGTGTTCAGTTCTGGTCTCCCTATTATAGGAAGGATATGATTAAGTACAGAGGGTTCAGAAAAGAGTTACCAGGATGTTGCCAGGAATGGGAAGGATTGAGTTATAAAGAGAGGCTGGATAGGCTGGAACTTCTTTCACTGGAGCGTGGGAGTCTGAGAGGTGACCTCAGAGAGGTTTATAAAATAATGCGACACATGATAAGGTGAATGGTGGGTGTCTTTTCTCTCAGGTGGGGGATTTCATGGCAAGGGGGCATATTTTTAAGGTCAGAGGTGAAAGATTTAAATAAATCACGAGGGGCAACTTTTTTGCACAGTTTGGTTCACGTGTGGAATGAACATCCAAGGGGAGTGGTGGATGTGGGTGCAGTTACAACATTTCAAAGACATTTAGATAAGTACACGAATAAGAAATGTTTGGAGGGATATGGGCCAAGTACATTCAGGTTGGACTCGTTTAGTTTGGGATTGTGGTTGGCATGGACTGGTTAGACTGAAGGGTCTGTTTCCGTGCTGTCTGACTCAATAGCTCTACAACACTACCGTACAGAAAAATATACTTTGGTCCATCAAGTCTGCACTAGTCAAAAGCAACCACCTAACTGTTCTCATCCCATTTCACAGCACTTGGTCCATAGTCATGTATGCCCTGGCATCACAAATGTATATCTAACTACTCCTTAAATGCTATAAGGTTTCTGTCCCAAACACTTTTACAGGCAGTGAGTTCCAGACAGCCCCTCACTCTTCTCTGCTCCAAGGAAAACAACCAGAATCAGTCCAATCTCTCTTGAGTACTAAAACTCTCCAGCCCAGGCAACATCCTGACATGTCTCCCCGTACCCTCTCTAGAGCAATTGCATCTCTCCCATAATATGGATTCTAGAATCCCTCACAATACTGCAGCTGTGGCCTAATGAATATTTGATATAGTTCCAGTATCACCTTTTTGCTCTTTAATGTTTTGCCTTGGCTAATAAAGGTAAATTTCCCATATATCTTCTGAACCACTTTATCTACCAGTTCCACTTTCTTATGGGACTGGTGGACTGACACATGAAGGTCCCTCTGACCCTCATGTATTCCCTTGTCTTATTTGTCCTGCCCCACTTTATCTACCAGTTTCACTTTCTTATGGGACTGGTGGGCTTACACATGAAGGTCCCTCTGACCCTCATGTATTCCCTTGTCTTATTTGTCCTGCCCAAGTGCATTACCTCACTCTTTTCCAGATTGCATTCCATTTGTCAGTGATCTGCCCATCTGATCAGCCTATCTATATCCTCCTCACTATTTAACGCTCAACCAAGTTTCATAGCATTCACAAACGTACTGTTCATGACAGCCTGAAACACTTATGTATACCATCATGAAAGCAAGTGGACTGATGCTGATCTTTACAGAACCCCATTAGACAAAGTGTTCCAGTCACAAAAAACACCTCTCAGCCATCATCCTTTGCTTGCTGCCATCAGCAAATATGCCACATTTCCTTAGGTCTACTGGGCTTTTACCTTCACTCTCAGTCCCCCACAGAGGACCTTATTAAAACCTTGAAGTCCAATTAGATGACATCAAATGTATTGCCCTCACTGAAACACGTGGTTGCCTCTTCGAAAAATTCAATCAAATTGGTCAGACATGACCTCCTCCTAGCAAAACCATGCTGACTATTCTTGGTTAGTCCCTACCTCTCCAACTGCAGATTAATTCTGTTCCTTAGAATTACTGCCAACAGTTTCCCCACCACTGAGATGAGACTGACTGGCCTGCATTTTCCTGGATTATTCCTTGCTCTCTTTTTGAACAACAGCACCACACTGACTGTCCTCTAGTTGTCTGTCACCTTTCTTGTGGCCAAAAAGGAACTGAATATTATTGCCAACACCCCTGCTACTTCCCTCTTTGCCTCTCACTCAACAGCCTGGGATGAAGGCAAATTGGAGGAACAACACCTCATCTGGCGCCTGGTCAGCTTACGGCCTAGAGATCACAACATTGAGTACTCCAATTTCAAATAACCTACTTTCCCATCCCCCAACTCCCTTCCCAGCCCCTCCCCCCCTTCCATTCCTCTGATCTTCCTTCCAGCTACCAACCAGATTCATTCCTCCCATCCACCAACCAGGTCGTACGTTCTACTTGTTTTCACCTATCCCTACCTCACCACAGTGCCCCTGACCCTACCCAAAACATTTCCTCGCCCCATCCCTTTATCTGCAGCTCCCCTTACACCCACGACCTGTCCAAGAAGGATTATATGCAAAATGTTGACTTCTCCATCTGCCTGGCTTGCTGTGTTCTTCCAGCCCCCCGGTTGTAATTTCATTCAGTCCTGGAACTTTATCTAATTTTTAAGCCTGTTGGACCATTCAGAACTTCTTCTCTGTCAATGCTAATTTCCTGAAGTAAATCACAGTCCTTCTCCCTGTCTATATCTACATCAGCACTCTCACTTGTGAACACTGACACAAAATCTATTCATTTCGGAGCCTTTCCTATGTTCCCTGGCTCCATGCACAATTGACCACTGTGGTCCCTAATGGGCACTACTCTTTCATAAGGTAAAAACAATGACTGCAGATGCTGAAAACCAAATGCTGGATTAGTGGTGCTGGAAGAGCACAGCAGTTCAGGCAGCATCCAACGAGCAGCGAAATCGATGTTTCGGGCAAAAGCCCTTCATCAGGAATAAAGGCAGTGAGCCTGAAGCATGGAGAGATAAGCTAGAGGAGGGTGGGGGTGGGGAGAGAGTAACATAGAGTACAATGGGTGAGTGGGGGAGGAGATGAAGGTGATAGGTCAAGGAGGAAAGGGTGGAGTGGATAGGTGGAAAAGAAGATAGGCAGGTCAGACAAGTCAAGGAGACAGTATCTGAGCTGGAAGTTTGAAACTAGGATGAGGTGGGGGAAGGGGAAATGAGGAAGCTGTTGAAGTCCACATTGATGCCCTGGGGTTGAAATGTTCCGAGGTGGAAAATGAGGCGTTCTTCCTCCAGGCGTCTGGTGGTGAGGGAGCGGCGGTGAAGGAGGCCCAGGACCTCCATGTCCTCGGCAGAGTGGGAGGGGGAGTTGAAATGTTGGGCCACGGGGCGGTTTGGTTGATTGGTGCGGGTGTCTCGGAGATGTTCCCTAAAGCGCTCTGCTAGGAGGCGCCCAGTCTCCCCAATGTAGAGGAGACCACATCGGGAGCAACGGATACAATAAATGATATTGGTGGATGTGCAGGTGAAACTTTGATGGATGTGGAAGGCTCCTTTAGGGCCTTGGATAGAGGTGAGGGAGGAGGTGTGGGCACAGGTTTTACAGTTCCTGCGGTGGCAGGGGAAAGTGCCAGAATGGGAGGGTGGGTCGTAGGGAGGTGTGGACCTGACCAGGTAGTCACGGAGGGAACGGTCTTTGCGGAAGGCGGAAAGGGGTGGGGAGGGAAATATATCCCTGGTGGAGGGGTCTTTTTGGAGGTGACGGAAATGTCGGTGGATGATTTGGTTGATGCGAAGGTTTGTAGGGTGGAAGGTGAGCACCAGGGGCATTCTGTCCTTGTTACGGTTGGAGGGGTGGGGTCTGAGGGCGGAGGTGCGGGATGTGGACGAGATGCATTGGAGGGCATCTTTAACCACGTGGGAAGGGAAATTGCGGTCTCTAAAGAAGGAGGCCATCTGGTGTGTCCTATTGTGGAACTGGTCCTCCTGGGAGCAGATACGGCGGAGGCGGAGAAATTGGGAATACGGGATGGCATTTTTGCAAGAGATAGGGTGGGAAGAGGTGTAATCCAGGTAGCTATGGGAGTCGGTGGGTTTGTAAAAAATGTCAGCGTCAAGTCGGTCGTCACTAATGGAGATGGAGAGGTCCAGGAAGGGGAGCGAGGTGTCAGAGATAGTCCAGGTAAATTTAAGGTCAGGGTGGAATGTGTACTCTTTCTTAAGTTAACCATTTATCCTGAATGTACTTGCAAAATAACTTAGAATTTTCCTTTATTTTACCTGCCAGTATTCTTTCATGCCCATTTTTGCCCTTGACTTTTAAGTTTCCCCTTGAACATTCTGTGCTCCTCCACGTTTCTGCTAATTTGAGCCCTTCTTGTCGATGTTGATCCCATTTCAGTTCAGGTGCAACCTGCCTGACTTGACCATTTCCCACCACCCCTAGAAATAGTCCCAGCCCCCATTCTTGCTCTATTCCTTCAGCCACATATCCATCTGGCCTAACCTCATTTCTATACAGTACTCACTAGTACAGAGCACCAGAAATAAGCCAAAGATTGTTATCTTTGGGTCCTGTTCTTTAATTTATTTCACAACTCCTTAAATTCTGCCTGCAGTACGTCACCCATTTATATTTATGTCACTGATCCCAATATACTCCATGACCTCCCTCTGTTTCCCCTTCACATTGTATCCTTTCTAAAATCAAAATGCACTTCATCCTAAAGAAAGCTGCTGTATGAAATCTGAAATGCTTCAGATTGCAACTCACAATAGCCTATAAAACTTCAGGTAAAACATATTCCTCATACAGTCAGTGTGGTGGGTATTACAGGATGTTCTGTCTTTGCTCTTTATTGAGAAAATCACTTTCTAATCAAACTGCCCATGTTATACGTCAATTTCAGTTTGCTTGAGCTGCTTGCTGTTATTTATTTCTGGAACAATTTGGAAATCATCAGATCTCACCATGAGGCACATTAGCTCCCATCAGGTTGAGCTGACTTTTCAAAAACAGTCTTCCCAAAATTCTCTGACTCTTGACAATGAAAACATAATCTCTCCAGAGAAGTCCTTGAATATTTATATGCTCTGCTCTTACTGTGTACCCTAGGTCAACATTGCATTACAATGGGAGGAGAGTGCACATACTCGGGTATTTTTATCTTGATGCTTCAAGCAACATACCATCTGCTTGTCTTCTTTTGCAATTAAAACCACAGTCCGTCAACACATAGGTTGTTTATTTTCCTTTTTTGAATTGCAAAATAACCCATTGAACATTTAAAAATCTGTTGTTGTTTTCATTGTAGAAGGAGTTGAAGAAAAAGAACTCTGATGATTTGTCACTGAGGTGTGTTTGAAGAATTTATAGTGACACTGTTTGAAGTTGCATGAGGCCAGCAGACGTTCAGCTGCTGCACACTGGATGATGAAATCCATATGTTTACCCTTATGTCCTAGTTATCGAGCAGACTGAAAGCAGCATGTTCATGTCTCATTGACAGTCTGAAAGGCAATAAAAACTGTCGTCAGCATATTCACAGTGCAGTGAGAGGACGTTTCTGAATTTTGTTTCAGTAACATAAATTCTAGAAACATGTGGAATGTAGTAAAAACAGCACCTGCAGCCAAAAGGTTTAGTCCTTGGATCGTTTAATACCAGCCTCC
This sequence comes from Chiloscyllium punctatum, assembly GCF_047496795.1. NCBI lineage: Eukaryota > Metazoa > Chordata > Chondrichthyes > Orectolobiformes > Hemiscylliidae > Chiloscyllium > Chiloscyllium punctatum. Next base: position 17,931,367 of record NC_092739.1, read on the forward strand.
ACAGTGAGCACAGATGTCGAGGCTGATGCTCCAGTGCAGCATGGAGTAATCATTGCACTGCTGGATTACGCTGTCTTCAGATGTAGATTTTAATCTGAGGTCTCATCTATCTGCTCTGGTGATACAAAAGATGCCATGGCATTATGTCAAAGTTCTCTCATTGTCCTGGCCAATAGTTATCCCTCAACCAGCATCACAATTGGTAAGGTTCACTTGGCCAATATTGTCACGTTAATAATGTTGGTCCAGTTATCAATCGCTTGTTGGAGATTGATTACAATTGTGGACTATTTTATTTTAAGTTATGAAGTAAACTTTATAGCAAACCAACTGATTACTGTGCATGCAACTTGGAAAAAAACCCCAGCAGACTAACTGGCATCTGGTCCGGTTGACATCTCTTTTGACCTCTGGGGTCCATGTAATTGAACATGACTCTGGAAAGTGTGCTGGGGTATGCTGGGTGCTTTTCTACTTCTGAGATCCTTTACAAACACAACTTATTGCTGTAGGAATTTTCTCCAAGATCGAATGAACAATGCCAAGGACTTGACTGAACTTGGAAACATATTCATGTTTTTGTTAATTGGTGTAACTTGTGAGCAGGTCTATATGCCCTAAAGTATTTCAACAATCACATTATTATTTTGACACCACATGATCGAATACCTCAAGGAGGAAAGGAAGAAGATAAGTGCCTCTCTCATGCAAAGATGGGACTAATTTTGTAGTTTTGCTTTTCATAGAAATGCCATTTACTGCCTTTCCATTCTAAGAAGCTCAGCAGGTTATCAGAAGCTTGATAAAAACAGTTAGTTCCAGCATTGTCTGAGTACCATCAGGAGGCTCTTGCAGAAAAATTATTTTACTTCTCTTCCCATTTCATGCAGTTTGTGCTTTGATTGATTGGTAGGTAAGCAGAGTCAGAGCTTGCTAATAACAACTGAACTAATTGGCAGACGAGATTGCGGTGAGGCAGCGAGCTCAGCTATTGAGCCCATAAGGAGGATGAGTAGTGTAATGGTTGCTGCCACAACTGGAAATAGGTCTGTAGGAGCAGCAAGAACTGAACTCGACCAGGAAACAGCAGCTAATCTTTCAACCACAAAACAGGGAACTGCTTCAAAGGAGAGAGTCTGAAAAAAACTCCTTACATGCTTCATTTTTCTACTTGTGTTTAAGCTAAAGGTCACAAATAACTACAGTTTGTTCAGGAATGACAAGTATTTTCCTGGGAGCAACATAAGTTAGTCTTTACATTTTAAGTTAATGGACTAATGAGAGTCAAGAATAATAGTAACACAACCTACACTGAGGTGAAATAGTTGGTGAATCTTTAACATTTGAGTTTATGATAAAGTTCTGCTAAACATTCATACTCTTGTGCGTGGGAAATCATGTCTCACAAACTTGATTCAGTTTTTTGAAGAAGTAACAAAGAAGATTGATGAGGGCAGAGCAGTAGATGTGATCTATATGGACTTCAGTAAGGCGTTTGACAAGGCTCCCCATGGGAGACTGATTAGCAAGGTTAGATCTCATGGAATACAGGGAGAACTAGCCATTTGGATACAGAACTGGCTCGAAGGTAGAAGACAGAGAGTGGTGGTGGAGGGTTGTTTTTCAGACTGGAGGCCTGTGACCAGTGGAGTGCCAAAAGGATTGGTGCTGGGCCCTCTACTTTTTGTCATTTACATAAATGATTTGGATGCAAGCATAAGAAGGACAGTTAGTAAGTTTGCAGATGACACCAAAATTGGAGGTGTAGTGGACAGCGAAGAGGGTTACCTCAGATTAAAACAGGATCTGGACCAGATGGGCCAATGGGCTGAGAAGTGGCAGATGGAGTTTAATTCAGATAACTGCGAGGTGCTGCATTTTGGGAAAGCAAATCTTAGCAGGATTTATACACTTAATGGTAAGGTCCTAGGGAGTGTTGCTGAACAAAGAGACCTTGGGGTGCAGTTTCATAGCTCCTTGAAAGTGGAGTCACAGGTAGATAGGATAGTGAAGAAGGCGTTTGGAATGCTTTCCTTTATTGGTCAGAGTATTGAGTACAGGAGTTGGGAGGTCATGTTGTGGCTGTACAGGACATTGGTTAGGCCACTGTTGGAATATTGTGTGCAATTCTGATCTCCTTCCTATCGGAAAGATGTTGTGAAACTTGAAAGGGTTCAGAAAAGATTTACAAGGATGTTGCCAGGGTTGGAGGATCTGAGCTACAGGGAGAGGCTGAACAGGCTGGGGCTGTTTTCCCTGGAGCGCGGAGGCTGAGGGGTGACCTTATAGAGTTTTACAAAATTATGAGGGGCATGGATAAGATAAATAGACCAAGTCTTTTCTCTGGGCCGGGGAGTCCAGAACTAGAGGGCATAGGTTTAGGGTGAGAGGGGAAAGATATAAAAGAGACCTAAGGGGCAACTTTTTCATGGAGAGGGTGGCACGTGTATGGAATGAGCTGCCAGAGGATGTGGTGGAGGCTGGTACAATTGCAACATTTAAGAGGCATTTGGATGGGTATATGAATAGGAAGGGTTTGGAGGGATATGGGCTGGGTGCTGGCAGGTGGGACTAGATTGGGTTGGGATATCTGGTTGGCATGGATGGGTTGGACCGAAGGGTTTTTTTCCATGCTGTACATCTCTATGACTCTATGACTCTATCTTATATGTTATATTTAAGAGAACCCATATCTAAGGACTCCATGTGATGTCTGTACAAAATATTATCTCACAGGTTGACATTTAGGCTGCTGTCCATCTACGTGTTGCATCTACAAACATCAGTTGCTTTGCTGTAACATCTGCCTGATAACTTCTGTTGTAAGTGAAAGATTTCAGATCCTCCCACATTATATTCCATTTGTCACATCCTTACCCATTCACTTAACTTATTGACATCCTTTTCTAGCTTCCTTATGTCTTCTTCACTATTTGCTCTCCAAATAGATCTGTGCCATCATGCAACCATACTTTCTGTACCTTCATTCAAATAAATGATGTGAAGTGCCAACAGTTGAAGTCCCAGCACTGATCCTTGTTGCACACCATTCATTACATATTGCTGACTTGATAGAGACCCATTTATGTCACGTCTCTGGTTCTTTTATTCCCTACACTGTCAGCTTCTATTATTTGCAATATTCTTTGATGTGGCACTTCAACAAAGGCCATCTGAAAATCTAAGTGCAACATATCCACTAATTTCACTTTAGCCACAGAATGTGTTATCTCCTCAAAGAACTCTGTTGGTCAAATATGATTTTTCTTTCACTAAACCACGTGATTCTCCTCGAGTACAGTGAACTTATCTAAGTGTCCTGCTATAACTTCTTCAATAATAGCTCCCAATATATTCCCTGTGACAGGTATTAAGCTAACTGGTCTGTTTCCTGCTTTGTGTCTTTTCCCTTTTAATAAAGAAGCTCCATTTGCTATTTTCTAGTCTAATAATATCTTTCTCAAATGAAGGGTGTTTTAGAAAATTGTAACTAATGTGCTAGCTATCTCAACAAAGACTCCTTTTAAGACCCTCGAATGAAGTCCATCAAGACACTAAGCATTTTTCAGCTCTCTTGAAGCATAGTTTACTTAGTACCACTTCCCTGGTGATTGTGGTTTCCCAAGTTCCTCCCTCCTTTCCATTTCTGGATTTATTACTGCTTCTGCTTTGTGACTTGCATCCTCTACAGAGAAGACTAAAGCGAAATACCTGTTCAATTCATCTGCCATTTAACTCTTATCCATTACTAATTCTCCAGTCTCATGTACTGAAGGATGAATGCTCACTTTTTGAGATATTTATAGAAAACATTCACTATCTGTGTTGATATTTCTGGCTAGCTTTTCCTTGAATATTACATTGTCCATCCTTATTAATTTTGGGTTTTTTTTATGCTTTTTAAAAATGTTTTATCCGACCCTCCAAAGAGTAACTCAACCGGACCTATTTCCCTTTGACTAATGCACCTAACACAATGGATAATTTCTTTTCTCTTAAGTTTTCTCACTGTATCTTGACCTTGCTAACTTAAGTTCCTGCTGAGCACCAGCAGCAAATATCACAATTGGTTTCCACTAACCTGAGGCCAAAACATTGCAATGGTGACGTGAGGCCACTTTTCTACATGTGTTTCCTTTATGTCTACTGATGGATTCCAGACACAAGGCCACTTCATTCTCTTTGCCCTATGCTCCAGTTTTGTCATATGCTCCTGCACACACACAATCATCTTCAGCAGGGCCGATGCCTTCATCTGTGTCTTGGCACAGATGCCTGGCGTAATGGAACATGTTTTCAGCCTTTGACATTGTATACTGTTTTCTTCAGTAGACAGGAAGGAGAAAGAATGCATCTCCATACAGTAATCAGATGGCCACTGAATCAGCTAGCATCGTTTCTGCGCTGTAGCTAATCTAATCTAATCTCTGACCTGCTACTTCTGCACTATTTAATACTTTTCCCCTAAGTTTGATACTATCTGTAATCATGAATAATAGGTCTGTCTTGTAAAACTTTTCTTACTTGTTGGAATGTATCTATTAGAGAGAAGAAAGTTGAGAGGCGACTTAATAGAGACATATAAGATAATCAGAGGGTTAGATAGAGTGGACAGGGAGAGCCTTTTTCCAAGTACGGTGACAGTGAGCACAAGGGGGCATAACTTTAAATTGAGGGGTGATAGATATAGGACAGATGTCAGAGGTAGTTTCTTTATTCAGAGAGTAGTAAGGGTATGGAATGCTTTGCCTGCAACGGTAGTAGATTCATCAACTTTAAGTATATTTAAGTCGTCATTGGACAAGCATATGGACGTACATGGAATAGTGTAGTTTAGATGGGCTTCAGATTGGTATGACAGATCGGCACAACATCAAGGGCCAAAGGGCCTGTACTGCGCTGTAATGTTCTATGTTCTATTCTGAAATATCCTCATATGTTTGCCATTGCATCTGTATTGACCTACCATTGTAATCTAATTTGTCAAATTACCTTAATAAGATTTGCTTACATGCCCTCAGAATGATTATTATTTTATTTTGAAAGAAAGCGTCAGACTCACTCCTTTCTCTGTCAAATAGGATTTTAAATTCAAACATGTTACATCTGGTGAAACCTTTATGGGCTACCTCTGCTCAGATCACAGACTGAATGGAGAGTTGGAAAGAAAAGAAAGGAATCAAGATGAACTATGAGTTTTGAATCATTAAACCATTAAAAAGCTTGTCAATTTACTGAAAGATTTGGAGCAACTTGCACTTAAGACTGACAGCAATTCACAGGCTTGTCACCATTCAATGGACAGGGACTTCTCATACCTTGTTGATGACTGATCAAAATGTTCCTGGATATTTAATATTTGCGGATATTTCCTGTATACAATTCTGTTGGAAACTCATAAGCTAAAGCTGGGCATGTTGCCATATGCATTCTTCTTAGCATTTGTGTAGGAGTAGACCATTTGACCTCCTGAATCTGCCTGTCATCGGATTGAATTATGACTGCTCTTTACTTGAACTCTATTCAGCCGTCTTTAATTCTTTCACATTCGCTCTTTGTTCTCTTCGAAAATCTTTTTTAAAAAAATCACTCAATATTGAAAATTTCAATTGATTCAACGTTCATACCCTTGCATTTGTACACAATCTATCACAATCTTGGTATGTTCCAAGACATTTTACAGGCAATTAAGTATTTTTGATGTGTAGATGGGGTGCAACCCATAGGCAGACTGCTGTTCTGGTCAGGTTTGTGGAGAGAACTTCTCCTGGAACACAAAACTAATTTTGCAGCATTCAGTCAATAGAATGAAAGCAGGAATTGAAAACAGTGATATTGAGCATTCAAACTTGGAAGGCTCTGCATGCAAAGAATTGCTGACAATATGTGATAATTCACAGGTCAACAAATATTCTTACAAGAAACACATTTCACTGATTCAGGGCATTTAACACCAATATACTTGATTGCAACCAACTAAAGGTTTTTTTTTGGTTGCTATTTGTTATGTTTAGCTTCTTTATAAGAATTTCATGAATTTTCATTAAATCTAGAATTCTGTCAATGTGTTGCTTTAAACGTGATAACATCATGAAAATAGTTCAAGGTGTCTGCAGTCTGAATATGTTTGTCCAAAGAACTTCTTTGATCCTTTCCTTATCTTGTGATGGATTCTATTTCATGATCTGCTAACATCTTTCTCTTTAATTACAGCCGACGTAAAAGCTATCTTTTGTATAACGAGAAGATGTGAGTGTGCTGCCAGTCCAATATGAAGTTCTGCCTTGTCAAATCATATTGCTGCAGGAGTAGTCCTGAAAAGATGTTTATCTCTAATTTTCACTCTCCCAGGACTGTGGCTTTAACCAAGACTTCTGAAGATCACTTGAGTCTCAAATAAGGAGTTAGGGAGTAAAGTGGGAGACTGTGGCAAACATATTGGAGGGAAGACATTGGCTAGCACTAAAATGTAGTGATGCCTCCTTCAGTGTGCAAGACAAGTTCTTCCCAAGTGATGGTTAGAAGAGACTGGAAAAACCAGTCTGCTTGACTAAGCAGACCAACATGGAGATTACACAGGAGGTCAGCAGTTGTAGTTTCCCAACCTCCACCCAAATCTAGTTCCAATGTCACTCCACCATAGGGTGCCCTTCATGCTAGTCTCCAAAATTGGGCTTGCTTGTGGCAATGTGGGAAGGTGAACTGCATGGAAAGGGAGTGACCAATTAGCTGCTGGCAAAGGGTGAACTAATAGCTGATCCCTTCAGATGCACGATAGAATCACAGTGACCACAAACCTCATGGCTTTGTTCACCTACTTCGTCTTCAAGAGTGGGTGTACAGAGGACACCTTCAGGAATCCCTAGCATGGATCAAAGGACTGCCACTAGTGTATGTTTTGTACTGGTCTCCATGAAGAAACTCAGTTCCCCTCCTTCTGCTTGCAGGAGAACAAGCAAGGTTTGGTGCAGCTGTCACACAGCAGAAAAGTGTCCGTGGGCCTTTCTAGATAGCAGGGTGTTTGGGCCATTATGGATGAAGAAACTGCAGTTTCAACCCCAGACAGTGAGGAGGAAACCAGCTCATGTGTCCACCACTGGACACATCCAGATCCTCATCAGGTATTGAGGGAATGAGGAAGAATGAAGCTCCTAACCCTCAAGTACTTGTCCTTTCTCAAGAAACTCTTGGCGTTACTGAAGGAGGGGAGGTAGCCACAAAATAACCAAGATTAGCAGTTCACCTCTGAGGGGGAGGAGGGATCGTCAGAGGGTGTGACACCACACCTTTTAAATAATTTTTCTTACAGTGTGGAAATAGGCCCTTCAGCCCAACAAGTCTACACTGACCCTCTGAAGAGCAACCCACCCAGACCCAGTCCCTTACATTTACCCCTTCACCTAACACTACGGGCAATTTAGCATGACCAATGAACCCAACCTTCACATCTTTGGACTGTGGGAGGAAACCGGAGCACCGGGAGGAAACCCACACAGACACAGGCAGAATGTGCAAACTCCACACAGACAGTTGTCCGAAATGGGAATTGAACCCAGGTTTCTGGGTCCTTGTCCAGATCAAATCCTGTCACGTGAGTGGATATGTGCTCATGATGGAATTCAGGGTTACAAGCTGGTGTCATCATCGATCTGTCTGTGCAACTGACAGAGGCTGTGACAGCTTATGGCCTCTGATAAGTGAAAACCTATGGGGGGATAGGGCCAAGGCTTAAGTCTCTCTCTCACACACGGACAGTTAGTGTTCCTGAGAGATCTTGTGATTCTTAACCTGAGACAATAGTTGACTTGTAGGAAGGCAAATGCAGTGTTATTATTCAGTTCAAGAGGGACATATTGCTGAGGCTGTATAAAGTTTTGGTCAGACCATGCTTGGGATATTGTGAGCCCATGTTTAAGGAAGCATGTGCTAGCTTTGAATGATCAGAAGGATGAAGGGCTTGTCACATGAGGAGTGTTTGAAGACTCTGGGTCTGTACTCAGTAGAGTTTAGAAGGATGAGGAGGGATCCGATTGAAACTTATAGAATACTGAGAGGCCTGGATAGTGTGGATATGGAGAAGGTGTTTCCACCAGTCAAAGAGACTAGGACCTGAGGGAACAGTCTCAGACTGAAGGAACAGCCTTTTAGGACTGAGTTGAAGAGGAATTTTTTTTCTGCAAAGGGTGGTGAATCTGTGGAAGCCATTGCCAGAGAAGGTTGGTGAAGCCAAGTCATTGAGTGTATTTAAGACAGAGGTAGGTAGGTTCCTGTTTAGTCAGAGAATCAAGGGTTATGGAGAAGGCAGGTGAGTGTGGGTGAGAAACAAATCAGCCATGGTCAAATGATGGAACAGACCCCGTTGGGCCAAATGGCCTCTTGTTTTATGGTATTCTGAGTAGTAGTGTGATCTCTAGTAACTTTGGGTTATTAGTAATTGGTTGTTTTCCCAGTTTGCATGACTTTTGGGCATTGTGTTCAAAATGTTGAAAGAAACAGACAGGGAATGAGAGAAAGATCCATCTCTTATTGTCAAAAAATATTTTTTCTTTCCTTCTGATTTTTGCTTAAAAGAAGCTGGTGAAATATAGTTTAGTGTATATTCTACAGTCTAGCTCCATAGTCATTTTAAGCCTTTCATCTTCCAATATGTGAAATTATCATACGCCCATGAAGTAAAGAGGATGTGTACAATGCCTGATGATGACTCAGTGCCTAGATTTGCTTCATTTATATTATATCATAATTTTTTTTTTACAAACAGCTTTGTTTATTCCACATAGGTCTCACAAAACATTCTTCAAACTATGGTCAAGTGACCGATGCAGCTACGTTTATTAAAAAATATTTTGGCTTGTTCCATGAAGAAAAGAGAAAGACATAGAAGAGAGAAATAAAGCGATGAAGAAGAAACATTACAATAATTTCACACTTATTTGTAGCCGCTGGGTGAGTCAGTGACATTACACATGCTGTGAAAGACAGCTCAGAGGCAGGAAGAGTAGACCACATGCAGGTTACTGTTCTCTCATATCTGAAAGGAGGAGGCAGAAAGGTATGGGTGTGCTGAGGAAGAGACCCTTTAGCTAGTGGGCATTGCTGGTGACAGGGGGTCAGGGGACATTATTTAAAAAAAAAAGAAACGCATGTATTAAAACAAACCAAAGGAAATGCATATATCATTTGAAGCTGGTCAATCAATAGACATGATAGGAAAGTGGGATGTGAGGTGAAGAATTAGAATGAGCAACCCAATGGTTTCCAGCTGCACTTCTGACCACGAACTCAATTATGACCATTTCAATGATGATACGCACTGAGTCTTGCACACACACACACACACACACACATATACACCTTTTCCCATCTGTTCGATCCTGTTGTTTCTGATTTTGCACCATTTTGTTCTACAAGATTAGATGAGATTCCCTCGAGTGTGGAAACAGGCCCTTCGGCCCAACAAGTCCACATCGACCCTCCGAAGAGTAACCCACTCAGACCCATTTCCCTCTGACTAATGCGCCTAACACTACGGGCAATTTAGCATGGCCAATCCACCTGACCTGCGGGAGGAAACCGGTGCTCCCGGAGGAAACCCACACAGACACGGGGAGAATATGCAAACTCCACACAGACAGTCGCCCGAGGCAGAAATTGAACCCGGGTCCCTGGCGCTGTGGGGCAGCAGTGCTAACCACTGAGCCACCGTGCCACACGAGAGAGTGAGCGTTGCTATTCAGCGTCATGTTGTGTATTTGGTTTTCATGGTTGAATAGCTGGCAATGTGTGCAAGTTGTAAGATGCTGTGAGGGTTGCAGCACTGCTAATCATATAAGGGTGAGGTTAACATAATGGATGTTCAGTTTCAGTCTCATTAGGTGGGGAGAGATGTACTTGCATCGGAGACAGTTTAGAGAAGATTCACAAGATTGATTCTAGGGATGAAAGAGTTAAGGGAAGGAAGAGCAGGATGGATCTATACTCATTGGTGGTTAGAAGACTGGGAGGTGATCTCACTGAAACATATCAGGAGGATAGTAAATGCTGAGAGGATATTTCCTCTAATTTGCAGATTCTGGAATTAGAGGCCACAGTTTCAGAATGAGGGTTGTCAATTAATCCCTTCTTACCTAATGGCATATTTGGTCAGATTTCTGTATAACTTTCCATGTAAGATGACATATGATCATGTATTACTGGGATAAAGCAAAAAAAAGGTCACCTTTGAAATTACCTTTTTGATTAGGATGCATTGTTTGTTCTTATAATTGGAAGGTGTAAGAAAGCTGTCTTTTGACAATGATTACATAGACAGCATTAGGTTTTCTTGGAATGACTTTGCACTTGGTGCCTCTGGTAGGTCAGCAAGGTAATTTACTGAATAACCTAAGCATACAGAGCCAGGAGAATATGTGGTTTGAGCCAGTCAATTTTAGTTAGATCAGTGGAGGGAAAGTGAACTTTGGCCTAGGAATTCTGGGTTAAGAATTCCCTCAGCCTTGTTACTGTTCTCTCCTTTCAGACACTCTTAAAGCTGTACCTCCCGTTTCATTTTATTTGCTTTATATATATTATGGATTATTGCTCATTATATGAATTTTAGTTTAACTGTGATGTTTAGTTCTGAAGAGTGTGGCGGCGGAAAATCACAGCTGGTCAGGCAGCATCTGAGGAGCAGGGGAGTCAATGTTTCAGGCATAAGGCCTTCATCAGGAATGTGGGGGTAGCCCAAGGGGGCTGAGAGATAAATGGGAGGCGGTTGGGGCTGGAGGTGAAGTTAGCTGGGAATGCAATAGGTAGATGAAGGTAGGGGTAAAGGTGATAGGTCAGAGAGGAGGGTGGAGTAGATAGGTGGGAAGGAAGATGGACAGGTCAAGAGGGCTGTGCCGAGTTGGAAAGTTGGATCTGGGATAAGGTGGGGAAAGGGGAAATGAGGAAGCTGGTGAAATCAACATTGGTCCCATGTGGTTGGGAGATCCCAAGATGGAAGATGAGGTATTCTTCCTCCAGCCGTCAGGTGGCTAGAGTTTGGAGGTGGAAGAGGTCCAGGACTTGCATGTCCTTAGTGGAATGGGAGGGGGAGTTAAAGTGTTCGGCCAAAGGGCGGTGGGAATGTTTAGCTTGTCTTTTATGAGCTTTCAAAAGGAATTATGCTGTGATATGCAACAGGCGAGAGGCCAATCCTCTTGAAATTCCTCTCATGCTAAGGGACATGGAAAATAATAGACCTCCATTCTCTATTAACAGATTGTGGCAGAGCTATTTGGATGGATCAGAGCATATGTATCTTTGCGATCCGGTGTTGACCAGGAATGCCTGCAATTATGACTCCACGGTAATATTTTGGTATAGAGGCTAAAAAACAGCCTTGAAGTGCCACCAACGGTGGAATGACCTGATCACACAATCCTCAAGTTAACTTGCGCATTGCCTTTTCATTAATTCATTGGATGTGAGAGGTACTGGCAAAGCTAGCATTTGTTTCTATCTCCGATTGTCCTTGGGAAGATGCCTTCTTGCAACATCCACAGTGCTGTGAAAAAGGGTGCCCAACATTTTAGACCTAGAGGCAGTGAATGAACAGTGACGTAGCTTGAAGTTAGGATCAGATTTGGAAGGAAACTTGCAGGTGATGGTGTTTCAATCCACCTGCTGCCCTTGTCGTTCTGGCTGGTAGAGCTCATGGATTTGGATGGTGCTGTTAAAGGAGACTTGGTGCATTGCTGCAGTGTATCTTGTAGATGGTGCATTCTGCTGTCACTGTGCCTCAACGATAGAGGAAATAGATGGTTAATGTGGTGGATGCAGGAGCAATCAGATAGGCTTGTTTGTCTTGGATTGTGCTAAGTGCTTTTCGTATTCTTGGAATTGCACTTGTCCAGGTAAGGAGAGAATAGGCTTTCCCACTCCTGAATTGCACTTTGAAGATGGTGAATAGGCTTTGGGAAGTCTTATTTTCAAAAGAATTCCTAGTGTCTGACCTGCTCTTATTTCTATTACTTGTAAATGGTTGGGTTATTCAGGTTTTGGATAAATGGTAACCCTGAGGAAGTTGATTGTGAGAGATTCAGCACCAGGAATGAGATTGAATGTCAAAGGAAATTAGTTAAATTGTTTTTTTCTGGTTGACCCACAATGTCCTGAAGGAAGGAACTCCAGGATTTTAACCCAGCAACAGTGAATGAATGGTGATATATTTCCAAATCCGAATGGTGGGTCTGCTGGTCTTGCCCTTCTCGATAGAGATGTTCATGGGTTTGGAAAATTCTACCTAAGGATCTTTGGTGAATTTCTGCAGTGCATCTTGTAGATAGTACACCTTGCTGCTATTGTGCGTCAGTGGTGGAGGGAGTGGATGCTTGTGGATGTGGTGTCAATCAAATGGGCTTTCTCCTGGATGGTGTCAAGCTTCTTGAGTGTTGTTGGAACTGCACCCGTCCTGGCAAGTGGGCAGTATTCCATCACACTCCTGACTTGTGCCTTGTAGATGGTGGATTAATTTCGGGGTGTCAGGAGGTGAGTTACTCACTGTGATATTCCTAGCTTTTGATCTGCTCTTATAGCCACTGTGTTTACATGGCAAGTCCAGTTGAGTTTCTGGTCAATGGTAACTTCAAGGATGTTGATCGTGTGGGATTCAGTGATGGTAATGCCAATGGATATCAAAGGGCTGTGAGGCCTTTGGATGGGTGTATGAGTAGGAAGGGTTTGGAGGGATATGGGCCGGGTGCTGGCAGGTGGGACTAGATTGGGTTGGGGTATCTGGTCGGCATGCACGGGTTGGACCGAAAGGTCTGTTTCGTGCTGTACATCTCTATGACTCTATGACTCTATGTTCATTGCCTGAGACTTGTGTGGCCTTAATGTTACTTGCCACTTGTCAGCCTAACCCTGGATATTGTCCAGAGCTTGTGGATTTCAACATAGACTGTTTCAGTGTCTGTGGAGTAGTAAAGAGTGCTGAATATTGTACAATCATCAGCAAACATCCCCACTTCTGACCTTATGATGGAGGGAAGGTCATTGATGAAGCAGCTGAAGCTGGTTGAGCCTCTGACACTACCCTGAGGAACTCCTGCAGAGATGTCCTGGAGCTGAGATGATTCACCTCCAACAACCACAACCATCTTTCTTTGTGTCAGGTATGACTCCAACCAGCAGAGAGTTTGCCCCCAATATTCTGATTCCAGTTTTGTTAGGGCTCCTTGATGCCATACTCCGGTAAATGCAGCCTTGATGGCAAGGCTGTCACTCTCACCTCACCTCTGGAATTTAGCTCTTTTGTCCATGTTTGAACTATGGCTGTTATGAGATCAGGAGCTGAGTGGCCCTGGCAGAACCAAAACTGGGTCTCACTGAACAGGTCCTGCTTGACAGCACTGTTGGTGACACCTTCCATCACTTCATTGATAATCGAGAGTACACGGACAGAGCGGGAATGGGCCAGGTTGGATTTGTCCTGCATTTTGTGTACAGGACTTATCTGGGCAACTTTCCACATTGTTGGCCAATATTGTAACTGTATTGGCAGAGCCTGGCTAGGGCCAGTTCTGGAACACAAGTTTTCAGTGTTATTGCATAATGTCAGGCCCATTGCCTTTGCAGTATCCATTGCCTCCAACCATTTCTTGATATACTGTGGAGCAAATCAAATTATCTGAAGACTGATATCTGTGATACTGGGGACCACTGGAAGAGGCTGGGAGATAGAAAAGCCACTTGGCACCTCTGGCTGAAGGTTGCTGTGAAAGCTTGAGCATTATCTTTTGCACTGATGTGTTGGGCTAGTCCATCATTGAGGAAGGGGATATTTGTGGAACCTCTTCCTCTGATGAGTTGCTTAATTGTCCCCCACCATTCACAACTAGATGAGAGAGTTTAGATGTGATCCATTGATTGTGGCATCGCTTAGCTCTGTGTATCACTTGCTGCTTGTGCTGTTTGACATGAAAGTAATCCCGTTTGGGAACCTCACCAAGATAATATCTCATTTTCAGGCATGCCCTCCTGCGCTCTATTGAACCAGGGTTGATCTCCTGGCTTGATGGTAATGGTTGAGTGGGGTAATGCCAGGCTATGAGGTTACAGATTGCACTGGAAACAATTCTGCTGACGGGTGATGGCCCACACTGCCTCATGGATGCCCCATCTTCAGTTGCTAGATCTGTTCGAAGTCTGTCCCATTTAGCGCAGTGATGGTGCCACACAACGTGACGAAGATTATTCTCAAAGTGAAGGCGGGGCTTCGTCTCCACATGGACTGTATGATGGTCACTCTTACTGGTACTGTCATGGACAGATACATCTGCAGCTGGCAGATTGGAAGGATGAGGTCAAAAATGTTTTTCCCTCTTGATGGTTCCCTTACCACTGGTGCAGACCCAGGCTAGCAGCTCGATCAGTAGTACTGCTGCCGAGCCACCACTGGTAGTGGGCATTGAAATTCCCCACCCAGAGTACATTTTGCATTCTTTACACCCTAAGTGCTTCCTCCAAGTGTTGTTCAACATGGAGGAGTACCGAATTCATCAATGGAGGGAGGACGGTACGTGGTAATCAGCAGGAAGCTTCCTTACCCATGTCTAACCTGAAGCCTCGAGACTTCGTGGGGGGTTTACGGACTCAATTTTGAGGACTTCCAGGGCGACTCCCCCCCCAACTATATACTATGGTGATGCCACTTCTGAAACATTTGAAGCCTTGAACATTCGCTCCTACAGGGACATCCTGGAGCTGAGATAACTGGCCTCTAGTAATCAAAAAAAATCTCCTTTGTGCTCGGTATGATTCCAACCAAAGCAGAGTTTTCAATATTAACACTAATTTATGAGAATTCCTGATGCCACTGTCGGTCAAATGTTGACTTGATTTCAAGGATGTCACATTATTTCACCTCTGAAATTGAGCTTGGAATAAGACTGTAAAAACAGTCTGGAGCTGTGTGGCCCTGGCAGAATCTAAACTGAACATGAGATAGTTTCTGAGAGTAAGTGCCACTTGATAGTACAATTGTTGACACCTTCCATTGCTTTTCAGATGACTGAAAGTAGACTGAGCAGTAGGTAATTGATCAGATTGAAATTCTTCTGCTTTTTGTTGGTATAAGAGAGTGCATAATTTAGCTTCACAAATATTTGAAATGTTGTGGTCCTGGAGGAGCAGAGTTTTTAGTTGTATACTGAATTTTGGAAGATTGTCTTTGTGTGAGATGTTGATAATGTGCACTGAGGAACAAACAGATGTCAGTTTGTATATAGGCTTAGGCTGAGTAAGTGTTTAACATAGAAAATGCTGACATGTAACAATTCCTGGTATTCAAACTTAAGCCGTCTGCAAGATATATGTTGAGCAGTCGTTCCTTGCCAGGTTTCTTCACGTCTGCTGTTTTCATGTGCATCTGTTGTCAAATCCTGCATGTTGTTACATAATATTGAACCTCATTACCTAGGATTGCCCAGAATATTGCTATACTCTGCATTGTCCACTTAAGTGTGAAATAGGGCACCTTTTCTTGTAAGCAGTGTCATGGACCCATATGTAAATTTGCGTGGCAATAGGACATAAGTTTAAAAGCAAAAAGGAACTTGAGAAAGATGCTTGAAGTTAGCTTGACAGAAAAAATTGCAATAGCTCTAACTATTGTTTTCTGAATGGCTGTCTAAGGGAGGAGCTGTCAATTTGTTATTTGTTAGTCAGTTTCTATGGTCTCCAGCCATGGATTTTGAACCTACTTACTTTTGATTAGGAGATAACAATGCTTTTTTTAACTTCATATTAGTGTATTTAACCCATCTTTAGCTAGTATAATCTATTCTTTGACAATAGTGTAATAAATGACTTCTTGTTACTCAAGTATGTACCTCTTCTGCCAAAAGCTAGCAGATAACCTTCATTACTTAATACGAGTTAGCCTGGCAAACAGTAGTATCAGACAGTTTAACTGTTACAAATCTACCTGCAGAAAATCCTAGCAGATTGAAACGCAAACTGTGGGCATCTCTTACCATAGTTAAAATCATTATCTTAAGTCAGTGAGTTGCCATTCACCTACCACACCACAATTCTTGATCCATATTGCACATGGTTGTGATTTACATTGGTTTTAGTCCCTGCAACAGTTGAGGGGGGAAAACAGTAATGGAAAAAAGACGCACTTTCAAGTTACATAGGAAAATATTATTCACTTCCTCTTTCAGATCTCATTGCCAGAGAAGAGAATGTTTTCAATCTAGCATTTATCTTTGATGGTCCCAAGCTTTTGTCTTCAAACAGGCAACACCAAAAATTCAATGCCAGCCACTTGATGCGTTCCACATATAAAAGAAATTAAACTTGCAGATTGTTACTTGTTTGAGAAAATAAATAGAGGTATGATTTTCCGAGTTCCTGCTTTGGTGGAAACCTTGATTACTAAGAACATATACGAGAAGCTCAAGGGACACTACCAAAGTATTTCTAACTGTTTAATTTGACTGGCTGAAAAATAGTAGCTGTCACCTGACTGAATTTATTATGGACTCTCATGGCTGGCGAAACTGCCTGTTAGAAATGAGAAATCACCCAGCCCTTCTACTCTTCCCTCTTTTAGCACTTGGCAGTAATCCAATGTATATCCCTTTACTGATTAAAAGAGATCCAACAACGTCTCCTGACTTAGTTCATGCATATCCCATAGCTAGCCCATTAGGCATGAATTGGATTATTTTTTCATCTGTCTCAGTATTGCTTATGGGACCTTTGTAAATTGGCTGCTGTTTTCCCCGACAATCTGTTAATTGCTAGGTTGCAATTGCATTTCATTGCATGTGATGTTCTGAAGGCATGAAAGCCAATACACAATTGCAAGTTTTTCCCGAATTTTTTAATCCCCTTTGCTGGAGAGAAGCATATGGCAGAAAATAACTGTTTGGCAAGAGTGGCATACTTATTAGCCAGTGCACGTGCTCTGGAGCTGTCTCCACATTGGTGAAAGCATTAATTTAAAGAGAATGAAATAATTTACATACAAAATTCCTATCTAATGCCAAACTCCTAACTACTATGTTTTTTTTGCCAAACAATCGGCTGAGGAGTCTGGAAATCTTCTACCGTTATCAACTTTGACTTGTTAGATCTTCCCCTTATTTTTGAGTCTGAAATTGTGGATTCGAATACCATTGCTACTTTTGTGCTTCCCTGTCAGAGAAGCTGTTTGGTGACCTAAATTTGTATGTGCTGTCTGAAGTGGGTTTGAATAATTCCAAAGCGCAATTTGAAAAACTTAAGTAAAAACCAAACAAACTGTGGATACTGTAAGTCAGAAACAGAAATAGAAATTGCTAGATAAATCCAGCAGGTCTGGCAGCAAGAGGGGAGAGAAATCAGAGCTAATGTTTTGGATCTAGTGAACCTGCCTCAGAAATACTGAGCTTTTCTAGCACATATTTAGTCCTCAAATGACATTTATCAAAAGCAGTTATTTGGCATATTCTGGGCTTACGAAAGTTATCCTGAAAATACAATTATTTTATTTATTCCTTGGGAATCCCTAGGAAATGTGAACATGAAGTGTTAAATCCACCCCTGTGCCCTTTCAGACTAGGGAAGGTACATTATAAGTTTTTTGAGCAGTGTTTCTGGATCATTATTATTTAATTTTGATTTTTAAAAACACTATTGTCAGCATAAAATAACGAAAATTATCCTTTTTTACTTAACTCAAGCTTGACAGGTTCAGGAACTATCGTGATTTCATCGATATATTTTAATGGTGATTGGTAAGATGAACTTAATTGTGGGATGAACTAAAAAGGAATTAGTTCTGCAGTTCTGTGAAGAGAAAAGATAATTGAATATTTTCAGAGTGAATTCTGACAAGGTAAAGTCCTCAGTCATTTGATTGCAAGTGTGGGACATGAAATTCAGTGAAGGCAACTTGAAAGTTTAGCATTGGGAAGATATATGGAATATTGACATAACGAATGAAACAGAACATGACAATCCTGACAGATAATCTTAAATTGGTTTCTGGTGCAATTCTTAATGCATTCAGGATTGTTTAGTAAATGTTGCACCAGGTATAGAGATCACATCCCAAGGACTAGTGGGCCATCAAAAAATGTCATGTTCCCTTGACTGATCACAGCAGGCAGCATGCTGACCATCCTCAACCGAACTACTTTTAGTAAACTCAGAACATAGTCTTCAACATGATGTGATTCTGCTCTATGATCACACTTACTAAATAATCCAGATGATGCTAGAAGTTATTCTGGAAACCAATTCAAGGTTAGGATAAGGATTATCACCAGTGTGATTTGTTTGCATATGATAGAAGCTATATTTAGTCACACAGTGTTATTTGCGAACTTCACAACTCTCTTGATTTGGGAGGAGGAGGGTGTGGGTGTAGAATTTGGGAAGATGGACTGTGAGATTGTTGTGCAGGTTGATATAGAGAGTGAGGAGATATTGCAGATTTTAGCAGGTTTGAAAGTGGAGAATTCCCTAGTCCCAGGTGAGTGATATCCCAGGCTACTGTGGGATGTGAGGGAGGAAATCGCAGAAGCCCTGACCCAATTCTTAAATCCTCTCTGGACACAGAGTAGATACCTCAGGAACAGGAAGACAGGTAATGTGGTTCCATTTTTCAAGAAGACTGGTGAAGATAAGCCAGGGAATTACATACAATTGAGTCTCACATCAGTGGTCATGAAACTATGGAAGAAAATTCGGAAGGAAAGAATTAATCTTCATTTAGAAAAGCAAGTTTTACTTATAGATAATGTCATGACACAGAAGCGAACCCCTCTGTTAATTAATCTAAACACCCAGAAAAGCTCATAATCTGTTAAAATATGAGTGACAGATTCGCAAATTCCACTATTTAAAGAAAATAATATCAATTTATTTTTAACTCTATAAGTAAACATTAAACAATAAGTATTCACAATGCTAAGCCCCACTTTCTCTTAACTGCTTATTACCTGCCTCCAACTTTATAACAATATGCTGCTCCAATAAGACACATTAAAATTATATAAACTTAATTTCAAAACCACACATTGGATGTCATCTTGGGTGTCTTTCTTCTTTCAGCTGAAGATATCCCTGGGCTGGCATCTTTCTTTTTACTGTGAGTATGTTTCATAAGAAAAGGTACCTTTGATAGAGAGGGTTTCCTAATTTCTTGGGTCTGTCTCAATGGCAGTTGCTCTTTCTTCAATTTTTCAAGATGCCTGATTTTTATATTCCCAATATTCAATCATTTCATTGATTCATTATTGGCAAAACAATAAATTCAAACTCAATTGGTTTTTAGTATCCTGGGGCATAATTTAAACTAATTGCTTAAGTTTGAACTGTTGTCAAAACAGCAACCAAAACTCAGGTATCAATTTCACACCCAAATGTTACATATTTTCAATTTTCCAGTACCTTTGGGACTACCATCTAGTCATATACATAGCTGCTTGTAATCTCTCAGTTCAGAACAACATTCACTCTCTCTAAAACCTACAGTACATGCCTTCAATTTCATAACAATAGTCAGCATGGTTTTTCCATTGGAGGGTCATACTTAACATACCTAGTTGACATTTTTGAAGAGGTAATCAAATGTGTAGATGAGGGTAGTGCAGTTGATGCAGTTTACATGGATTTCAGCAAAGCTTTTGACAGAGTCCCAAATAGGAGACTGATAAAGATGGGAAAAGCATATTGGACCCAGGATAACTTGACAAGTTGGATCCAAAGTTGGCTTAGTGATAGAAGTTTGTGTGAATGAAGGCCAGTGGATTACCACAGGGATCGGTGCTGACACCCTTATTGTTCGTAGTATATCTAAACAATGTAGATGATATTATGGAAGGAGGGAGTGAGAAGAAGTTTGCGGTTGCCAGAAAGATTGGCCAGCTGGTTGACAATGAGGAAGAAGGTCTTGGGTTACAGAAGAATATAAATGGATTGGTCAGATGTGAAGATCAGTGGCAAATGAAATGTAATGCTGAAAAGTGTGAGGTGTGTACTTTTTAAGAGGTAACAAGACAAGGGAATACTCAATGAATGGCAGGACACTAGGAAACTCAGAGGAACAGAGGGACCTTGGGGGGCTCATCCACAAATCCCTAAAGGTTTCCGGGAGGTTAATAGGGTAGCTCGGAAGGCAAAGACATTTGCCTTTATCAGTTGTAATGTAGATTATAAGAGCAGAGAGATTATGTTGGAGCTGGCACAGAACTTTGGTTAGGCCACATCTGGAATACTGTGCAGTTCTGGTCATTGCACTACAGGAAAGATATGATTGAACTGGAGGGGCTGGAAAGGAGATTCACCAGAATGTTATCTGGGATGGAGATAACACAAAGAGAGGCTGGATAAACTCGGGCTGTTTTCTTTGAAGCAGATATGTTTTGGGGGGTAGGGCCATGATAGAGATGTGTATAAGATTATGAGGGAAATGGACAGCGTGAATAGAAAGCAGCTATTCCCCTTCGTGGAAAGGTCAACAACAAGGGGTAGAAATTTTAAGGTAAAAGGCAGGAAGCATTGAGGGGATTTGAGCAAAAATGTTTTTTGCCCAGAGGCTAGTGGTAATTTGGGGGAATGTACTGCCTGGAAGAGTGGTTGAAATGGGAAACCTCAAAACATTTAAAATGTACTTGAATGAGCACTTGAAACGTCATCACATTCAAGGCTATGGGCCTAGTGCTGGAAACTGGGACTAGTTGGATTTAGTGTAGCTTTGGGGCTACATGCTTGATTAGCCAAAGAGCCTCTTTTGTACTTTATGATCCAAGAATTCTTCTTGGCAAAAGGAGTACTTCCAGACATTGCACTTTTACACTGAGTAAAGAGCTTTGGACACAGCCAATCCTTACGGAGCCCTTGAAACAATGACCTGACTTATCAAACCTGTCTGGTTTGAATTTACTAAGTTAACTAAGGCAATTAATTATTCCATGTTATGTCATGTGATGAAGACAGACAACCAAATCAAACCAGACCCCTACCCCTGTATTTGGAACACTGTAAAATTGAAACTTTCAATGATCCTCAAAATTGACCTCAATGCTTCCTAACCAGACTTTTTGAACAACATGTATCAGACTTGTGAATACCTGACACCAGCCACCAAGTTTATAACTTAAACAAAAGAATCATCATTTTATTAGCTTTAGCATAGCCGAGTTAAACAAGGTAATTCATAGCTATGATTTGAATCCAGTCTTCTTTGATTGCAGCCCTCACTCACAAAAAACAGACACAGTTAAGGGATAAATCAAAAGAAAAATAAACAAGATGTAATTGGCCAGCTCACTTCAGCATATTCCATGATCTGTAACATCACAGGCACACGGGATTGTATTTTGCTTGGTTTCTAAAGACACCAGTGTATGCACATAGCTTCCAGTCAGTTCTGAGGAATAGTCACTTAATACTTACAACTGAGATTCTATTCTCTGAACTTTCAGGAGGTTTTTAATGAGAGGATAACCATAGAGCAATCAAACCTCCATCCCATAGCTTTTCTCACTGCAATCCTTCTGATAAAAACACACAGTTCAAAACCATGTCTTTTTATCTTTTCTCAGCATTATCTCTGCACCAACATCCCTATGAGGTCCATGTTAACTTACAGATGTCTGCTATCTATTTGAACATAATGCATCTCTGGAACAGGGATGTCTAGAGGGTTCTTTGACCAATGATCAACTTGCAATTAACTTCCAGACTTGCCCTCAGAAACAAATATCACTTTGCTTGTCCTCTTTTTAAAAAACAAATGTTAGCTCATAGTTCAAGGTCACCTTCAGCTCTCAGCTCACAGTTTGCAGCTTCAACCCCAAAAATGATACAAAAATAAAGAAAAATCAGTGAGGGTTTTAACATTCTAGGCCAAACATGCTTTAACAAGTCAGCAGCCTCTTCTCATGCTGCATAAAATGTTGTTTCCTTTACAAATTGGATTTGGTTCTGATTAGAAGGTGAACAGTTTAAGGCTACAGTCTCTTTTTAGTGTTATTTAATATCTATTTTATGGTTCACCATCATTTCTGTTTAATACACAACTCCTGTGAAGTGCCTTGGAATGTTTTATTATGTTAAATGTAAACACAAGGCATTGTTTCACAATTTTTTTTAAGCTTTCTAGTGACTATGAGACAGATACTTAATGAGTCTTAAATAAAACCCAAAAGAACTACAGATGTGGCAAATCAGGAACAAAAACAGAAATTGCTGGAAAAATTCAGCAGGTTGAGCAGCATCTGTGAAGAGAAATTTAGAGTTAAAGTTTTGAGTCCGGTGACCTTTCCACAGAACTAACAAGTCTTAATGACAAAGGAGAAACCTTTCTATGCTGTTCTTGCATGAAAGAGTAAAGGAAAAGTGTTTGCTGCCAGAATCAATTTTAAACAGGCAACCAACACACCACACCAAACAGATGTGATGCTGTTTCAGATACTATTGTCTGAATCTCAACTGTAACTTCCAAAGAGAAATTAGGAGAACGTACAAAATATTGAGAGGTCTCGCACAGTAATCCTTTATGCAATTATTGGAGGATTTGCAATAATTACCAGACTAGATGGGATTGAGGTGCTTAAGAAGGAGGTGTTAGTAATTCTGGAAAGTGTAAAAATTGACAAGTCCCCTGTGTTATGGACAAGGCCAGCCCACTCAAACATTCTTGAGCAGACATAACTTTGCAATTTTTTTGGGTAATTGTACTGAGAAAATTACCCAGAGTGAGGTAGCTCAGTTGATTACTAGATTTTAAGACAGACGGAAATGTATTCACAACATTACACAATGAAACACAAAGAACAGAATAAAGAACCACTACAGAACTCAGTCTATCCAAACTAGACTTAATTATGGTGTTCTGAATATACACAACAAGCAATAAGCAAATGCACTTAAAACACAGTTTAAAAAAAATGGAACAGATGATTACAGGTTGAAATTAGAAGGGCAGAAGAGAGAGAGAGAGAGAAAGAGAGAGAGAGCTTCCACACAGCTGAACTCCTAACAAGTTCTAGACTGAACTGCTCTGCTCAGCTAGAGAGCTGACCACTCTCCTTCTTTTATACAGGTCACTTCTAAAGTATGACCACTTTGGCCTAAATTCTCATTTGCTTACACACAAACAAAAGGTCCCTCAAAATCTTTTTCAGCTCTGTATCAAAGTAGTCAAACAGAGCCCGGACCGTTTATGATACTTCTGTCAAAAATCAAGAACACAGTATCTTTGAGAAAAGGAACAGCTTTTAATAAAGAGGAACCAGCTTTGTGACATCTGGGCTGGATGGGATTTATCCTCGGATTCTAGAAAGCCAGGGAGGAGATTGCTGAGTCTATGGCTTTGATTTTTATATTGTCATTGTCTACAGGAAAGGTGCCAGAAGACTGGAGGATAGCAAATGTTGTTCCCTTGTTCAAGAAGGGGAGTAGAGATAACCCTGGAAATTGTAGACCAGTGAGCCTTACTTCGGTTGTGGGTAAAGTGTTGGAACAGGTTATAAGAGATAGGATTTATAATTATCTAGAAAGGAATAAGGGATAGTCAACATGGCTTTGTGAAGCATAGATCATACCTCACAAATCTTATTGAGTTCTTTGAGGAAGTGACCAAAGAAGTCGATGAGGGTAAAGCGGTTGATGTGGTGTATATGGATTTCAGTAATGCATTTGATAAGGTTCCCCATGTTTGCTATTGCACAAAATACAGAGGCATTGAATTGAAGTTTGGATCAGAAATTGGCTAGGTGAAAGAAGACAGGGGGTGGTGGTTGATGGGAAATGTTCATCCTGGAGTTCAGTTACTAGTGGTGTACCACGAAGATCTATTTTGGCTCCACTGTTGTTGTCATTTTTTTAAATGACCTGGATGAGGGCGTAGAAGGATGGGTTAGTAAATTTGTCGATGACACTAAAGTCAGTAGAGTTGTGGATAGTCCCAAAGGATGTTGTAGGTGACTGAGAGACATAGATAAGCTGCAGAGCTGGGCCGAGAGGTGGTCAATGGAGTGTAATGTGGTAAAGTGTGAGGTGATTCACTTTGGAAGGAGTAACAGGAATACAGAGTACTGGGCTGAGGGTAAGATTCTTTGTAGTGTAGATGAGCCAAGAGATATCTGTGTCCAGGTGCATAAATCCTTGCAAGTTGCCACCCAAGTTGGTAGGGTTGTTAAGAAGGCATATGGTGTGTTAGCTTTTATTGGTAAAGGGATTGAATTTCAGAACCATGAGGTCATGCTGCAGCTGTACAAAACTCTGGTGCAGCCGCACTTGGACTATTGCGTAAAGTTCTTTTCACCGTATTATCAGAGTGATGTGGAAGCTTTGGAAAGGGGTCAGAGGAGATTTACCAGGAATGTTGCCTGATATGGAGGGAAGGCCTTACAAGGAAAGGCTGAGGGACTTGAGGCTGTTTTCATTGGAAAGAAGAAGTTTGAGAAGTGACTTAATTGATATATATAAGATAATCAGAGGTTAGCTAGGTTGGACAGTGAGAACATTTGGTGGCGATAGTTATCATGAGGGGACATGGCTTTAAATTGAGGGGTGATAGATATAAGACAAATGTCAATGTAGTTTCTTTACTAAGAGTGTCCTATGATGTATTTTGGACTTTAACATTTTGTGGGGTCAGGAGGACCAGAAGTGCTCAATATCCCCACAAAATCAATCAACTCATAGATTCTAACTCATAGATCACTTTCATATTCTCTTCATGGTCCTCACCTTCCCCATCCAGCCTCCACTCCCCACATTCACATTGTGCAATTAACTGGATAATTAATCAAATAAATCTGATGAGTTTTAGCCTGACACTCTATGGTGCCTAAAACTCACCAGTAAAATGTGTGTGAACCCAGACCTGATATAGAATGTTCTGACTGGCACACTGCAGAAACCAAGTGGGCACATCCCTGATAATCCATCTGTTCAATGGCCCAACCAAAGTCATCCCTCAGTGGTTCGCACTTTCCAGTGCCTGTTCCAATCTCACCCTAACATCGGCAGGCACCAGAAAAACATTACAAATACCTATTTAATGCCATTCCCTTGGGGTTTTACTGATATCTCACTGAAGGTATGGCAGGACATCATAGAACTATTGTGACTACTCAAGACCCCTGTTACATACTAGAAGATATTAGCCAAATCTTCCAATAGGAATGTATTTTTTTGTTAGAAGAATTAGGTATTTAAGTTAATTTGAACCGGGGAATGGCAAATTGGTAGCTTGCTTTGTACCCTCTTCAGCTCTGTGGTTCACGGAACATAGAATGTTAACGCGCTGTACAGGCCCTTTGTCCCTTGATGTTGTGCGGCCTATGAGACCAATCTGAAGCTCATCTCACCTACACAATTACATTTTCATCCATATGTTTATTCAATGACCATTTAAATGCCCTTAAAGTTGGTGAGTCTACAACTGTTGCAGGCAGTGTGTTCCACACTCCTACTACTCTTTGAGTAAAGAAACTACCTCTGACATCTGTCCTGTATCTATCACCCTTCAATTTAAAGCTATGCCCCCTTGTGCTAGCCATCACCATCTGAGGAAAAAGGCTCTCACTGTCCAACCTATCTAACCCTCTGATTATCTTATATGCCTCAATTAAGTCACCTCTCAACCTTCTTCTCTCTAATGAAAACAGCCTCAAGTCCCTCAACCTTTCCTCATAAGACCTTCCCTCTATACCAGGTAACATCCTGGTAAATCTCCTCTGAACCCTTTCCAAAGCTTCTACATCCTTCCTATAATGTGGTGACCAGAACTGTATGCAATACTTCAAGGACGGCTGCACCAGAGTTTTGTACAGCTGCAGCATGGTTCCAAAACTCGATCCCTCTACTAATAAAAGCTAACACACCGTATGCCTTCTTAACAACCCTATCAACCTGCGTAGCAACTTTCAGGGATCTATGTACCTGGACACCGAGATCTCTCTACTCACCTACACTACCAAGAATCTTACCATTAGCTCATTCCTGTTACACTTTCCAAAGTGAATCACCTCACACTTTTCCACATTAAACTCCATTTGCCACCTCTCAACCCAGCTCTGCAGCTTATCTATGTCTCTCTGTAACCTACAACGTCCTTTGGCACTATCCACAACGCTACTGACCTTAGTGTAATCTGCAAATTTGCTAGCCTATCCTTCTATGCCCTAATCCATGTCATTTATAAAAATGACAACAACAGCAGTGGCCCCAAAGTGGATCCTTGTAGTACCCCACTAGTACCTATACACCAGGATGAACATTTCCCATCAACCACCACCCTGTCTTTTCTTAGCTAGCCAGTTTCTAATCAAAACTGCTAAATCACCCTCAATCCCATGCCTCTCTATTTTTGCAGTAGCCTACCATGGGGAACCTTATGGGGGAGTTCAACTTCACAAATATTGACTAGTCGCCTTATCAATCCGGCGCACAGTACCTTTGTATTTTATTTAGAGGAGGAGGATGGGTGTGAGACACTACCCGAGAAGTGTTTTGGGTAAAGCAACCACCCAAGTATAAAGCCTCACTTACCCAGCGTGCACTCTGCCTATACATGAGGTAAGGTTGTAAACTGTACTCCTACCTTCCCGTCTGGCCTCTGGTTCTCGCTGTCACTCCTCTCACTGCAACTGACTCGTGGGCACAGCCTTAGAATTAGAGGGGGTCAATTTAAAATGGAAATGAGGAGACATTTCTTCAGCCAGAGAGTGGTAGGCTTGTGGAATTCATTGCCGTGGAGGCTGAGACGTTAAATGTCTTCAAGGCAGAGATTGATAAATTCTTAATCTCGCAAGGAATTAAGGAGTACGGGGAGAGTGCGGGTAAGTGGAGTTGAAATGCCCATCAGCGATGATTAAATGGTGGAAGGGATTCGATAGGCCTAATGCCTTACTTCCACTCCCATATCTTATGGTCTTATGGAAGAAAAACAGGTAAGGCATAACATAGGCTGTCAGTTCTTCGTCTACAGTTCTGCATTATAGTCCAAGACCAATTTCACAACCAATATTTTGGTGAATGTAAGTGTTTGCACACAAATAAGCTGATTACAAAAACCTATAACATATAAGCATTAAGAATGAAAGTTCTTCACCAGTTGAATTTAACAGATTAAAAGTATCGATTTTACAGGATATGTATGCAATTCTTATTCGCTTCACAATTTCCACCTTCTGTGTGACTAAACTGATGTACACTTGGTACACTTGGCTATATCTTTACGCTCTTTATTCATGGTGCAGATGTAAAAATCAGCCTCAAAATCCTCATTTAGAAAGTAATTCATGAATAAGTGATGAGGGAAATGGAGACCTTGACACTCAGCAATGCTTTCCGTTATGACGAATAATTCAAGATGAAGGTGAAATGAAGCAAAAACAAATCCCGTTATGATAAAATGAAGCTGCTTATCAGAGTTAAAAATGTAGAAATAGAAAGACCTTAAATTTATTTCGAATCTTTAAAATTGCTTTCATTTCAGAGGTCTGATGGACTAGCTAATGGTTTTGAAAGTAAGTAAATGAATGTTTTAACAAATTTTCAGTGCAATCGTCTGTATTTTGGCATTAATTCGAAGCTAATTAGCTACTATTCTGAGGTTCAAAACCTGAATATAAATTGATTGCTAAAATGCAGTTTAATTTTTGTTATGTTTCTAAACATATTTAAGAATATGACAAGAACAGCCATTGCTCTCAATTCATTCTTGGGTGATGTTTTAATTCATTGTTTTCCAATAGCATATTTGAAAATACCTCCAGTAAATATGATTCAGTAATATTCTATGAATATGGTTTTAGTTCATATGTTGTGGGTTCAACTACCATTCTAGAGTTTTGAGTGCATGTATGTAGAGTATAGGGCTCTTGTCGTACAGTGGTGGTGTCCCTATTTCTGATCCAGAAGGTCATGGCTCAAGTCCATCTTGCTCCAGAGGTGTGTCATAACACATTTAAACAGGGTTTATTACAAATATCTCTGCACAAGGAGTCCAATATTGTAGGCGATGCTTTTCTTTGAATGTGATGTCACCCTGTCACCTGGACATAACAGTCTCTATGACACCATATTGAAGAAGAGCTTCCAAATACTCACCGATATTTATCCCTCAACGAATATCATTACTCTGTTCCTGTTGGGTGGGATTTTTGTTGTACTCAAATTGATATTTGTGTTATTTACATTTCAGTTGTAGCATTGTTAGGCTCTTGTGTAGTGGTAGTGTCTCTACCTTGGATCCAGGGGGCCTGGGTTCAATTCTAACCAGCACTTAAGGCGTGTACTAAAAATGCATCATTGTGGTTTTAACCCAGACTCCCCAGTAGCAAAGAAAGTTTCCTCTGCTTTCAAAACCCTCAATCAAATCACACTTTAACCTTCTGTATGCCAGGGAATTTGTCAGCCTTCTGATTTTTATCATGTTCAGACACCCTGATCCTTTATTGTAATTTACCTAGTGGCACCACCTCAAAAGTATCAGTTGGACCTAGTGTATGAAGTAATTATCCATTGTTTTGGCACTCATTATACGGAATAACTTCTAATTACTCAATCAACATTTGGCTCATCGAATCCATACCAAACCTCCGAAGAGCATCTTTCCCATTCCTGTAATCTTCAACAGTAGTGGACGGGTCATTTAATGGTCATTGGATAGGCAGATGGATAATAATGGAATAGTGTAAGTTAGATGGGCTTCAATTTGATTTCACAGGTCGGTGCAACATCAAGGGCTGAAGGGCCTGAACTGCGCTGTAATGTTCTATGTAATTCCCACGACTCATCCACCTAGCTTGCAGATTCCTGGACACTATGGGCAATTTAGCATAACTAACCCACCTAACATGCACATCTTTCAACAATGGGAGGAAACCAAGCACCCGGATGAAACCCACGCAGATAATGTGCAAACCCCACACAGACAATCGCCCAAGGGTGGAATCAAACCTGGATCCTTGGTGTTGTGAGGCCGCAGGGCTAACCACTGAGCCACTGTGGCACTGTAATATCTTTGATCATCTTAAACAACTCAATGACATCACATCTCTACCTGCTACACTTCAGCTTAAACACTAGGAGTTCTTTTGGTGCAGTGGTAATGTCTTTACCTCTGAGCCAGGAGACCTTGATTCAATTCCCACCTGCTTCTGAGATATGTTACAATGTCCCTGAACAGGTTGATTGGAAATTATCTACAAGCTTAACCATAAGGGCTCTCGTGAAGCAACAATAGTGTCCCTACTTCGGAGCCAGAAAGCTTAGGTTTAAGTACAACTTCTTTCAGACATCTGTCAGATTGAAAATATTAGCAAGGCCGAATGCTGCGACTTCTTCTCATAATTTATTTCCAATATTATTCCAGAGACTGGAAAGTACTGGAGAAACGTAACAGATATCAAACGTGTTTGGCACTCCACAAGTGCTGTCAAACCTGCGTGCTTTCTCCAGCACGTTCTGTTTTTATTTCAAATCTCCAGTGTCCACAGTACTTTTCTTTTCTCATTTTAGTGGGGCGGCTCAGTGGTTAGCACTGCTGCCTCACAGCACCAGGGTCCCAAGTTCGATTCCAGTCTTGGGTGACTGTCTGTGTGGAGTTTGCACATTCTTCCTGTGTCTGCGAGGGTTTCCTCTGGGTGCTCCGGTTTCCTCCCACAGTCCAAAGATGTGCAGGTCAGGTGAATTGGCCATGCTAAATTGCCCATAGTGTTAGGTGCATTAGTCAGAGGGAAATGGGTCTGGGTGGGTTACTCTTCGGAGGGTCGGTTTGGACTGGTTGGGCCAAAGGGCCTGTTTCCACACTGTAGGGAATCTAATTCTCTGTTCCAATACATCTAAAGGCAATGTATACTTCCTGAGATACTGTTCCCCGAACTGACCTTCATTTAAAGGAATCATAACTTCTTCTATCTTGTTCTCGTCCAGACATATTGAGATAAAATCCCACATTAGAATTATTTCTTACATTATTTTTGACATTTTTCTTTATATGACCCTAAATTTCTTTGCACCCTCACATTTCCAACATCATCTAATTTATAAAAAGCTCTGAGCTACCTTTCTCAGGCACAAAGTAGATAACTTTACTTTCCAATTACGAATTTCATTCAATAACCATTTGTAACTTACTGCTCTATATACAGCATTGACTGAGCCACCTAATTTAGTGTCAGCAACAAACTTGGAAATAATTATTTCATCTAAGTTCTTAATAAGTATAGTGAAAAGTTGAGGTCTGAGTTCAGGTCCACTCGTCATACTTTGTCAATTTGGGTACATCTCCATTCTTCCTACTCTTTGTCTCCTATTTCCTAATTATTCTTCTGCCATGTCCATGGACTGATTTTGCTTTTGAACACTAATGTTTGCTAACAATCTCTTGTGAGATACTTTAGCAAATGCATCCTGATAGCCCTTATAAATAGTGTCAGCCGTGGCTCAGTTGGTAGCATATTTGCCTTTAACTCACAAGGTTCTGTTTTAAAGTCCCACAATTGGATCAAAGCAATCAGATCCAATTGGCCAAGAGGCCCAGCTTCAAGTCCCACCTGCTCCAGAGGTGTGTAATAACATCTTTTAACAGGTTGACAAATGTGGGCCTCCTTGTGGTGCAGTGGGCATGCCCCTTCCCTGAACCAGGGTTGTGATGTTAAACCATCTTCTCCTTGGCTGGATGTAAAGATCCCATAGCAATACTTTGATGAAGAAGAGAGAGGTAGAAATCCATGGTGTCTTGAATACAGTTCCTCAATCGATGTCACAACATAAGTTATCTGATCATTATCATATTATTTTTTATGGATTTTGTTTTGTACAAATTAGCTGGAAAAATTTCTAGATTACAACAATGACATTGAAAGTACGTCAGTGTCTCTGAAACACATTGACAATTGTGACTGTGAAAAGTGCTGCATAAATGCAAGCCTTTCTTTCTTGTTAAATAAACTAAATATTACCTTAGCTGCTCCTTATTTATCAGCTTTGATATACCTGTCTTGCCATTTTCAAATCTGTGCTGGCTTGCCCTAATTAGTTCATATTCATCCAAGTGCTCAGTCACTAATGAGAGATTCTGGTAACATGCCCACGACAGATCCTGGACTAATAAGCAGATATTTTCTTGTTTTATTTTGGCTACACTTTTCACATAATGGAGTGACATTAGCAACTTTCTAATCCGATGAGACGTCTGCAAAAAGAGGAGAAATTTGGAAAGTCATCTTCAATCTGCTCAGCTACTTCCTGACAAGTACATGAGGGAAAAAGGAATCAATGTTTACAATTTTTTAGATTAGATTCCCTACAGTGTGAAAACAGGCCCTTCTGCCCAACCAGTCCACACCGACCCTCCGAAGAGTAACCCACCCAGACCCATTTCCCTCTGACTAATGCACTTAACACTATGGGCAATTTAGCATGTTCATTTCGGGAAAATCTCAGCACTAGCCACTGGCATCACACAAGGCATTCTACAACCTTAACAGTGGTTAATGAAGGTTCCTGGTCCACTTTGCAGTCAGCCAGCTCCTCATTGCCCTGAACTGCCTCGTATTTCAAACTCCTATCGATCTTCTTTCTAAATCATTCAGTGATCTAGCCTCTGCAACTCACTGGGTTAGAAAAATCCATTCATTCACTACAGTCTTAGAGAAGGAGTTTCTTCACAACTCAGATGTAAATAAGTGCCCCTCTCATTCTATAAATATGATCCCTAGTCCAATATTCTCAACTCATGGAAGCACCTTCTCAACATTTACCTCATCAAACCCCATCAGAATCTTGTATGTTTCAAAAAATCATCCCTCACATTTCTAAATGCTGGAATACTAGGCCTCTTTTCAAGGGAAAGAAATGCTAACATTGGACGCAGTCCAGAGAAAGTTCACTAGGCTGATTCTGAGCACAGAGTGTTCATCTTATGAGGAGAGATTGAGTAGGCTGGGCCTGTCCTCAGTCGCAGTTAGTAGAACGAACAGTGGTCTTATTAAAACACATGGGATTCTTAGGGCAATTGAAAAAGTAGTTTCACCTTGTGGGAGAGTCTAGAAGATTCAGTGGGCTGAATGGCTTACATCTGCTCCTACATCTTATGGCGTTATGGAATAAAAGCCTAATCTGTTTTGCTATTCGCAATATAGGCAGTAGGAGTATACTTAAGAGGGAAATCAGGAGGGCAAAAAGGGGACATGAGATAGCTTTGGCAAATGGAGTTAAGAAGAATCCAAAGGGTTTTTACAAATATATTAAAGGACAAAAGGGTAACTAGGGAGAGAATAGGGACCCTCAAAGATCAGCAAGGCAGCCTTTGTGTGAAGCCATAGGAGATGCGGCAGATACTAAACAAGTATTTTGCATCGGTGCTTACTATGGAAAAGTACGTGGAAGATATAGAATATAGGGAAATAGATGGTGACATCTTGAAAAATGTCCATATTACAGGGGAGGAAGTGCTGGATGTCGTGAAAAGCATAATAGTGGGTAAATCCCCAGGAGCTGATCAGGTTTACCCTAGAACTCTGTGGGAAACTAGGGAAGTGATTGCTGGGCCTCTTGCTGAGATATTTGTATCATCGATAGTCACAGGCGAGGTGCTGGAAGACTGGAGGTTGGCTAATACAGTGCCACTGTTTAAGAAAGGTGGTAAGGACAAACCAGGGAAGTGTAGACTGGTAAGCCTGATGTCGGTGATGGGCAAGTTGTTGAAGGGAATTCTGAGAGATGGATTTACATGTATTTGGAAAGGCAAGGACTGATTAGTGAATCAATTTGGCTTTGTGCATGGGAAATCATGTCTCACAATATGATTGATTTTTTAAAGAAGTAACAGAGGATTGATGAAGGCAGAGTGGTAGACGTGATCTATATGGACTTCAGCAAGGCGTTTGACAAGGTTCCTCATGGGAGACTGGTTAGCAAGGTTAGATCTTATGGAATACAGAGAGAATTGGCCATTTGGATACTGAACTGGCTCAAAGGTAGAAGACAGAGGGTGGTGGTGGTAGAAGGTTGTTTTTCAGACTGGAGGCCTGTGACCAGTGGAGTGCTACAAGGATCGGTGCTGGGTCCACTACTTTTCATCATTTATATAAATGATGTGAGCTGTGAGCATAAGAGGTAGAGTTTGTACATTTGCAGATGACACCAAAATTGGAGGTGTAGTGGACAGCGAAGAAGGTTACCTCAGATTACAATGGGATCTTGATCAGATGGGCCAATGGGCTGAAAAGTGGCAGATAGAGTTTAATTTAGATAAATGTGAGGTGCTGCATTTTGGGAAAACAAATTTTAGCAGGACTTATGCACTTAATAGTAAGGTCCTAGGGAGTGTGGCTGAACAAAGAGACCTTGGAGTGCAGGTTCATAGCTCCTTGAAAGTGGAGTCACATGTAGATAGGATAGTGAAGAAGGCATTTGGTATGCTTGCCTTTATTGGTCAGATTATTGAGTACAGGAGTTGGGAGGTCATGTTGCGGCTGTATAGGACATTGGTTAGGCCACTGTTGGAATATTGCGTGCAATTCTGGTCTCCTTCCTATAGGAAGAATGTTGTGAAACTTGAAAGGGTTCAGAAAAGATTTACAAGGATGTTGCCAGGGTTGGAGGATTTGAGCTATAGGGAGAGGTTGAACAGGCTGGGGCTGTTTTCCCTGGAGCATCGGAGGCTGAGGTTTTCAAAATTATGAGGGACATGGATAGGATAAATAGACAAGGTCTTTTCCCTGAGGTTGGCGAGTCCAGAACTAGAGGGCATGGGTTTTGGGTGAGAGGGGAAAGATATAAAAGAGACCTAAGGGGCAACTTTTTCACGCAGAGGGTGGTGCGTGTATGGAATGAGCTGCCAGAGGATGTGGTGGAGTCTGGTACAATTGTAACATTTAAAAGGCATCTGGATGGGTAAATGAATAGGAAGCATTTGGAAGAATATGGGGTGGGTGCTGGTAGGTGGGACTAGATTGAGTTGGGATATCTGGTCAGCATGGATGGGTTGACTGAGGGGTCTATCTCCGTGCTGTACATCTGTATGACTCTATAACTCTAAGTCAACCCCTTTAACCCAAACATCAGCCTCATGAACCTTTTCTCAACTGCCTCCAATACCAGTATATCCTTTCTTCAGTATGGGGACCAAAACTGTACACAGTACTGAAGGAAAGGCCTCAACAACACCCTGCACAGGTGCCACAAGCCATCCCTACTTGTAAACTCCAAGCCTCTAGTCATAAACCCCAAAATTACATTTATTTTCTGAATTACTTATTGCTTCTGCATGTTATCATTTTGTGTTTTATGCACAAGAACATTGCCCTTTAGAAGTCTGTCCCCACTTTAATAATTGTCTTTTGATTCATCTATCAAAGTGCATGACCTCACATTTTCCCACATTAAACTCTGTCTGACAAGTTTTTTCTCACTCACTCAACCTATACATTTCCCCTTGCAGATTCCCTGTGTCTTCATCACAATATATCCTCCCACTTTATATTTGTCTCATCAGATATGTTATACTCTGCCCCTTCCCAATCATTAATAAATATAGCAAATTGTTGAGGCCTTGGGACTGATCCTTGTAGCCCTTCGTTAGTTATGTCTTTCCAACCTGTAAGAGACATACTAATCCCAACTCTCCAACTTCTGGGTTTTAACCAACCCTTAATCCAAACTAGTATGTTACCCCAATAATGGGGTAAAAACAATGACTGCAGATGCTGCGTCCACACCTCCTCCCTCACCTCTATCCAAGGCCCTAAAGGAGCCTTCTACATCCATCAAAGTTTTACTTGCACATCCATTAATATCATTTATTGTATCCGTTGCTCCTGATGCGGTCTCCTCTACGTTGGGGAGACTGTGCGCCTCCTAGCAGAATGCTTTAGGGAACATCTCCGGGACACTCGCACCAATCAACCACACCGCCCCGTGGCCCAACATTTCAACTCCCCCTCCCACTCTGCTGAGGACATGGAGGTCCTGGGCCTCCTTCACCACCGCTCACTCACCACCAGACGCCTGGAGGAAGAACGCCTCATCTTCCGCCTTGGAACACTTCAACCCCAGGGCATCAATGTGGACTTCAACAGTTTCCTCATTTCCCCTTCCCCCACCTCACCCTAGTTCCAAACTTCCAGCTCAGCACTGTCCCCATGACTTGTCTGGACTTGTCCTACCTGCTTATCTCCTTTTCCACCTATCCACTCCAACCTCTCCTCCCTGACCTATCACCTTCATCCCCTCCCCCACTTAACCATTGTACTCTATGCTACTTTCTCCCCACCCCCACCCTCCTCTAGCTTATCTCTCCATGCTTCAGGCTCACTGCCTTTATTCCTGATGAAGGGCTTTTGCCCGAAACGTCGATTTCGAAGCTCCTTGGATGCTACCCCAATAATGTTAACTGGGACCGATGGGCTTTGTTCAGGATAGTAAGATAACCCTCTCGGATCTGTTTCACATCAATGGTTTAGTGCGCTATGACATGTTGCCAATCTTGTTTGGCATATAGAGTGCTACAAGTCCTTGCTTTCGACTTGCTGCGGTTGAGATGAGTGGTTTCTTCCATCATAAAGCTCCAAAGCTTCAGTCCTGTCAGTACTTTGGGCTCTGTCCACTCAGCACAAGTATGGTGTCATTATAAATTCCCAATCTTACTCTTGAGGGTCTCATTTTTTGATCACTGTGTTGAGCCACACACCACGGGTTTGTGAAGCTCATGATGTTGACGATGCTCCAGTGTCCATCTGACATTTTACGTTTGCCTGATGTTCTTCTTTTGCAGTCTTCATTCTAACAGTACCTGGACATTTATCATCTGTCAACTTGACTAAAACAGCTTGATTCATGTTTTAAAAGGATTACTCAGAATTTTCAGCTGATATCTCTCCAATAACCATCTGTACTTGCAGGTTAGGTGAATTGGCCATGCTAAATTTCCACCACCTACAAATGGACCCCACCAATAGAGATATATTTCCCTCCCACCCCATCCGCTTTCCATAAAGATCGTTCCCTCTGCGACTACCTCATCAGGTCCACCGCCCCCCCACAAACAACCCACCCTCCCCTCCTGGCATCTTCCCCTGACACCGCAGGAATTGCAAAACCTGTGCCCACACCTCCCCCTCAACTCCATCCAAGGCCCTAAAGGAGTCTTCCACATCCAAAGTTTCACCTGCACTACCACACATGCCACTTACTGTATCCATTGCTCCCAATGTAGTCTCCTCTACATTGGGGAGACAGGACGCTTACTCGCAGAGCATTTTAGAGAACATCTCTGGAACACTGCACCAACCAACCTCACCCCCCCCGTGGCCCAACACTTCATCTCCTCCTCCCACTCTGCCGAGGATATGCAGGTGCTGGGCCTCCTCCACCGCGAGTCCCTCACCACACAATGCCTGGAAGAAGAACGCTTCATCTTCTGCCCCAGGACCCTCCAACCCCATGGCATCAATGTGGATTTCACCAGCTTCCTCATTCCCCCTCCCCCCACCTTACCTCAGTTCCAACTTTCCAGCTCAGCACCGCTCTCATGACCTGTCCTACCAGTCCATCTTCTTCCCATCTGTCTGCACCACCCTCCCCTCTGACCTATCACCTTTAGCCCCACCTCCATCCACCTATTGCACTCTCAGCTACCTTCCTCCCAGCCTCACCCCCTCCCATTTATCTCTCCACCCCCGAGGCTCCCAGCCTCATTCCTGATGAAGAGTTTTTGCCCGAAACTTCGATTTTCCTGCTCTTCAGATGCAGCCTGACCTGCTGTGCTTTTCCAGCACTACACTCTTCACTCTAATCTTCAGCACCTGCAGTACTCACAGTCGCCATGCTAAATTTCCCACAGAGACCAGGAATGTGCAGCCATGGGAAATGTAGGGTTACCAAGATAGGGTAGGGGATGGGTCTGGGCGGATCCCCTTCAGATGACTGGTGTAGACTCGATGGGCTGAATGGCTTGCTTCCACACTGTAGGGGTTCTATGATTCTATGATGTACGCATACTGCTTTCTCCATTCTTGACATGCCACTATCTCTTTTGCATGATGTCCTACACATTATTTACATCCTGCACTTTGTGATTGTTCAGCCATTTGGACTTAGAGTATCTATCAGCAGAACGTCATACCTGGTCTGAACTTTGCCTTGAATATGGTCTAACTACGAATTAACAACCGCAATATTTCTTCACATCAGTCACCCTTTTGAATGTAATTTGTCCTCTCTTACTAGACATGTTCTCACTGGAGGATCTGTTACGCCTAATACAATCCTGTGTTGAAATTGGTCATTTGTCAGTTGTGCAAGTTCATAGAATTCTGTGAACTGAGTTAATTGGTCAATGGACACTTTTGCATTTTGGACCCTAATATTGAATCACTATTAATTATAAGTTATATTCATATGAAGTTCATAATGATCTGCAAGGCTTCCAGTGTTTCTACAAGTTGTTTTTTGTTTGTTTTCTGTTGTTCAAAGAGATTTAGAGTGAAACATAGTTTAAAACAATCTCTTTCCAACAATGAGAATAGCGTACCTCCATGTAGCTCCTCTGGATTCTTAAGCAGATCTGTCATAATTTCATAATTTTGTGTTTTAAAAAAAAACTGTTAACACTGCTTCATTTCACTTTTCATTTTGACCTGGAGCTGCAAGTCAAAATGTTGCAAAAATTATGTTTACCATGTGTACCAGCTCTGGTCTGTTTCCTTGTCCATTTTCTGATTCAGTCAGTTGCTTGTAGCAGTTTTACGCTGAACATGCCTGTGTCTCTCAGTCAGTGTTGCTTTTTTATAGCTCTTCCACACACAGTCTCATCACCTCTATTGTGCCATGTTTCATGTTCTCAAGACAATGTTCTCTCCTAGTCCCTGACTATTTTTAAAAAACGCTTCCATGGGATGTGGGCATTGTTGATTGAGCCAGCATTTATTGCCGGTCCCTAGTTGCTTTTGAGAAGGTGGTGGTGAGCTGCCTTCTTGAACAGCTGCAGTCCATTGCTATAGGTTGACTCACAATGCTAGTTGGAAGAGAGTTCTTGGATTTTGACCCAAGAATACTGAAAGAATGCCAATATATTTCCAAGCCAGGATGGTTTGTAAGGTGGTGGTGGTGTTACCATGTACCTTTTGCCTTTGTCCTTCAGGATGAAGTAGTCATGGGTTTGGAAGGAACTAAGGAAACTTTTGTAAATTTCTGCAGTACATTGTGTATATAGCACACACTGCTGCTGAGCATTGGTGGTGGAGGGAGTAACTGTTTGTAGACATAGTGCCACTCAGGCGGGCTGCTTTGCCCTGGATGGTGTCGAGTTTCTTGAGTGTTGTTCAAGCTTCACTCATCCAGGTAAGTGTCCAGCATGACACCCCTGACTTGAGTCTTGTAGGTGGTGAACAAGCCTTGGGGAGTCAGGAAGTGAGATAGGTGCTGCAGGACCTAACGTTTGATGTGGTATTCTATCCCCTATATTTATATGGTTAACTCAGTTAAGTTTCTGGTCAATGGTAATCCCCAGTGCATTGATAATGGGAGATTCAATCATGGTAATGCCATTAAATGGCAAGGGACATTGTTTATATTGTCTCTTATTGGAGATGACCATTGCTTGGTATTTGTATAGTGTGAATATTACTTCTCAGCCCAGGCCTGGATATTGCGCACATCATCATGCACTTGGCCATTGATTGATTTAGTTTCTGAGGAGTCGTGACTGTTGCTCATTATTGTGAAATATCATTGAACATCCTCACAATGACCCTATTATGGACAGAAGGTCATTGATGAAGCAGCT
This sequence comes from Chiloscyllium punctatum, assembly GCF_047496795.1. Lineage (NCBI taxonomy): Eukaryota > Metazoa > Chordata > Chondrichthyes > Orectolobiformes > Hemiscylliidae > Chiloscyllium > Chiloscyllium punctatum. The sequence goes on from NC_092739.1 coordinate 17,970,146, forward strand.
GAGGGTGGTTGGGCCTAGGAAACTACTCTGAAGAGCTCCTGCAAAGACATCCTGGAGGTGGGATGTCTGACCTCCACCACCCACAACCATCTTCCTATGTGCCTGGTATCTCTCCAACCAGTGTAGCGATTGCCATCTAATTTCCATTGTTTCCAATGTTTTTTGGCAGTTGGACACCACACTCAGTTGAATGCAGCCTTGGTGTCAAGGGCTGTCACTCTCACCTTACGTCTAGAGTTCAGCTCTTTTGTCCACGTTTGAACCAAGGCTGTAATGAGGTCAGGAGCTGAGTGGCCCTGGCAGAACTACAACCAGGTGTCACTGAGCAGGTGCTGCTTGATGGCACTGTTGATGACATCTGCCATCACTTTACTGATGATTGAGAGTAGACTGACAGGGTGGTTAGTGGTTGGGTTGGATTTGTCTTGCTTTTTACGTACAGAATGTACCTGGACAATTTTCTACATTGGAAGAGCTTAGCTGGGGGTGTGGTAAGTTCTGGAGCACAAGTGTTTGGTACTATTGCCAGAATGTTGTCAGGACCCATAACCTTTGTAGTATCCAGTGTTTCCAACCATTTCTTGATATCACATGGTATAACTTGGAGATAATGAGGCCTGCAGATGCTGGGAAATCAGAATCGATAAAGTGTCGAGTTGGGCAAAAGCACAGCAGGTCAGGCAGCATCAGAGAAGCAGGAATCTCGATGTTTTCGGTCAGGACAGATGTAGGATCCTGACCTGAAATGTTGACTCCACCCCTTCTCTGATGCTTCCTGACCTGCTGTGCTTTTTCCAGCTTCACGCTTTATCGACCATCACGTAGAGTAAACCTAATTAACCAAGGATTGGTATCTGTAATGTCAGGGATCTCCAGAGGAGGTGGAGATGCATCATCCACTCAGCACTTCTGGTTGAAGCTTTGTGCAAATGATTCGGAATTATCTGATGTACTGAGGTCTCCTGTCATCGAGGATAGGCATGTCTGTGGAACTTCCTTCTACATTGAGTTGTTTTAATTGTTCATCACCATTCACAACTGGATGTGACAGGACTGCAGAGCTTAGATCTGATTCTGCTAATCGTGGGATCGCTTAGCTCTGTCTATCACTTGCTGCTTATGCTGTTGGCACACTTGTAGCTCTGTTTTGTGACATCACAAGGTTGTTACCTCATTTTTAGTTGTGCCTGGTGCTGCTCCTATCAGGCCCTACTATACTCTCCATTGAGTAAGGGTCAATACTCTGGTTGGATGGTAATGGTAGAGTGGGAAATGTGCCAGGCCATGAGGTTGTAGCTTGTGGGCAGTATGAGTGGGGAGAAAGCAGAGTTAACACCTTGAGACCTGTGATCCTTCTTCCAAACTGGCTGCCACATGGCACCCATAATCAATGCCAGATTATGGAGGTTCCTGAATACAGCAAAGAAAATGTGTATTTTTCCTCCAAACATTTATATCTCTATCAGTTTGTGGATTGTTTCTTGTTCTTTGCGTTAATATAAGCCTGCTCTTTGAATTCTGTTATCACACTTCTTAGTGACCAAGATTATTTAATCATCAAGTAAACCTCTTTGCTTAAGGATCCCTGCACACCTTGTATTCTACACTAACAACTTCTTTGACCATTGACCACTGTTCATTTGTCATTTTGCTTGTTAATAGTTCTATCTATCCATCCGAAGTCTACATTATTTACATGTTCAACATTGTTTTGTGATTCGCTCCCTCAAAACTAATAGTGAATTCAAATTCTGAGCAAGAGGAAGGTGACCCTGTGGGCATGACAAGGAGAAACCACTTTACACAGAAATGAGACGATTCATGAGAACATCACAGCGATAGCCTGCAGAGGAAAAACTGGGGAGAAGATTGTAGAAGTCAATACCAGAGACAAGTTTTATTCACAATTTTTACCTCATTTTGTAACCATTCCCAGATTACATAGTACTCAGCTTGGAATGATGCATATCTTCAAGCTATGAATAGGCCAACACTGTGGTACTCATGCTCTATGTAAATATTTAATCACAGCAGCACTCATGCTCGCTATTTATAGAAGGATAGCCAATTTTGTTATAATTGGTTTTTGTCAAGGTGCTCAGTTGAGAACATCCTTGAACCACCATCTGAGGTTTTGAATCAAATCTATGCTCTGAAAACAAACAACTCAGCAGCTGTTCAGAGGGCAGCTCCCTCAGCACCAGATGGCGATTACTGCATGTTGCCATAGCACTGTGGGTCACATCTGAGCCTCAAGCATGTAATGAGGGCTCTTTGTTTCAAGATGGGTCTAAGGCAGTAGGGAGAGTGCATATAAATATGCTTCAGCATTAGCACAGGAAAATATGGCTGGTCTCCATTATGTACAATACTCCGGTAGGCAATATTATAATGTTTAATAATGAGGAATTACAGTAACCTTCCCAATAAAAATAATTGTAAAAGTAAAATATATTGTGGAATAGAATCACGATATTTTAGATTATCATTTAGAAAGGTATATATTATTTGTAAAGGTTATATCCAAGTTCATAAAGCCTATAGCTCAGATAACAACTCACCAGGACAAAGGACCCGATACCCAGCATGAGCAAAACCAACGTAGTGTACAAAATCCCATGCAAGGACTGCACAAAACACTACATAGGCTAGTTGGTTTTCATGGATACGGATCATTAGCTGTCTTCCTGTTTGTCCTATGTAGTGTTTTGTGCAGTCCTTGCATGGGATTTTGTACACTACGTTGGTTTTACTCATGTTGGGTATCAGGTCCTTTGTCCCGGTGTAGTGTACAAAATCCCATGCAAGGACTGTACAAAACACTACATAGGACAAAGAGGAAGACAGCTAACGGTCCGCATCCATGAACACCAACTAGCCACGAAACGACACCACCAGCTATCCTTAGTAGCCACACACTCAGATGACAAGCAACAAGAACTCAACTGGGACAACACTACGAGGAAAAGCCAAACAGAGAACAGCTAGGGAATTCCGAGAGGCATGGCACACAGATTCTATCAACAAACACATCGACCTGGACCCATTATACCGGCCACTGCAGCGGACAGCTGGAACTGACAACCAGAAGCGGCAGGTACAAACCACTATAAATGCTGGAGGAAACATCACAGAAGCGCTTCACAGGAGGCTCCCAAGCACTGAGGATGTCACCTGGACAGGGGATGAAATGTCTGCAACACAAATTCACAACTCAGCAAACAGAATCACAACAGCCCATAACTCAAATCTTGACAGCTCAAATAATCCCAAGTAAAATACTGTTGTGCTCATAACATTGGCCACTGTTTTGAAAACCATCCAACACTTTTAGACTATGAAAAAAATAATACTGATAAAATTCAGAAAGAAATAAAGTTGGTTTTATTCGGAAAGAGAGCTTGATCTTGGGAGACAGTCTGGAGTTCCAGAACTTCATTTTAATGATATGTTAACAATTTTGTGGAACACCCTTAGTAAAAGATGCTAAACACATGTAAAGTGGTGTGTTTTCACATGCCTTTGGAGATTGTTAAAGGCTTTAAATTATGCGGACAAAGTTGACTGATACATGATTTTCCACTTCAGATGATTCTGTTAGTGCTTAAATTTTATGATGTCCAATGAATAATAATGAATGGAGAATTATGTTGTTTTAAACACCCAAATAAAACATAATTTATATTTCTGGTTATTTGGGAATAGAGTAATTGGTGTAAGTCTTTACTTGAAACAATTCACAGCTCAATTTCATAGCCTGAAGTGATTTCTCATTTATTATGTCAATTTTTTTATTATAACTAGTTATCTGGGATTACTAGGCAATAAATAGCATAGATAATCAAATGCAAGTAACAATTTTTATGTTTTTCCATGGATTGTCATAAAACTTTGGCATTTTGTTTAATTATTTGTTTTTCTCACAACAATGATATGTTTCCAATGAGGTCCTAATAAATGGTGCTTTAAAAAATACCCTTAACTAATGGCAGCAAAGGCTTAAATGCCTTTGAGGTGATTCATAAGACCATAAAATGTAGGAGTAGACATAGGTCATTGAGTCCAGTGAGTTTGCACCACCTTTCAATGAGATTAAGGCTGCTCTAATGATCCCCAACTTGACTTAATGAACCTCATGGCCCCTGATTCCCAGACTGATAAAAGAATTGGTCTATCTTAGCCTTGAATGCACTAAATGATTCAGCCTCGACACCTCTCTGAGGTAAAGAATTCGCAGATTCACTACTCTCAGTGAAAACAAAATCTCTCCTTATTTCTGTCTTAAATGGGTGACCACTCACTCTAACATTATGCCCTCTGGTCCTAGACTTCCCCAAAGAGGAAACAGACTTTCTGCATCTATCCTATCAAGTCCCTAAGAACCTTGTTTATACTCACTCTCCTAAACTCCAATGAATATAAGCCCAACCTATTCAACATCTTCCCATAAGAAAAACCCTTCAAACCCAAAAACAATTTTATTGTGAATCTTCTCTGAATTGCTTCCAATTCTAGTACATATTTGTTAGATAATAAAACAAAAACTGTTCACCGTACTCCAGGTTTGGTCAGACTGGTGTCTTGTATAGTGTTGAGCAGGACATCCCTATTTTTATACCTTATCCCCTTTGAAATAAGTAACAGAATTCTATCTGTTTTGTTTTGTCTTCCTCCCTTTGCGAATAAAATACGTTCTATTATCAGTTTTTCAATCCTTTGGGACTTTTCCAAAATTTCAAGGTTCTTGAAAGGTGCATCCAATTTCACTGTGGCTACTTACATTAAAATTTTAGGATGTAACCAATCTGGTCCAGAAGACCATAAGATATTGGAGCAGAATTAGTTCATTCAGCTCATCAACAGCTATATGCACATACAAAACTATGGAGCATTGCACAACTCATTGAGAAAAAGATGCTAACTGACATTGGCCAAATTTAATGTTATGATTAGACGAGATTCCCTGAAGAAGGGCTTATGCCAGAAACGTCGATTCTCCTGTTCCTTTGATGCTGCCTGACCTGCTGTGCTTTTCTAGCAACACATTTTTAAGCTGAGATTAAGCTGAGTTTATTAAGAAGGTAGCCTAGACTCTAGCTTTTCTTATTTGAAAGATGATTGTCAGGAACTGTGTTCCAGATGCAAGTCACCTTGGTCAAACTACTCAACATTAAGCAAAACATAATTTATTAGAACACTATAGTTAAAATACTACAAAATAAAGAAGAATTTGGAATAACAACTCTATTAGAAAACTTAATAGAATAATAGATACAGTAACTATATCTAACTAACTGTCCCAATATAATAATATCTCATAAACTCAACCTTGACGAAAAGGCAAATTCAGAAACAGATTGACTCATATGCAGTTCTCAATTCCAGGAGGAAAGAATATCAAAAGACAATTCAGAGAGAGAAAGAGAGACAGAGAGAGAGACAGAAAGACAGAGAGATAGAGACAGATACAGAGACAGAAATACAGATGGACAGAGAGAGAGACAGAGAGAGAAAAAGAGAGGTGCTGAAAGCTAACTACTAATCCTGGATCTGTAAGTTTGACCACACCTACTCAGGCTGCTTCTATTGTTCCAACATTTGTCCCCCAATCTCCGTCTCTAAAAGCAACCAGGACAAATCGTGCCTCTTAAACCATAGCATCATCACATCTGTAACTATATGCTGATTGATATGGTAAGAGATAAAAGCCTTGCTTTTCTAAGAACTAAACCTGAACACAGTACTTTACATTCATTGACATTCGGACATCTTACTTGTGGGGCAAGGAGGCGCACAAAGGGGGAAGCAAAGCATAATAGACAGGGAACAAGGAGGTCTGCATCTCTTGGGCCCAACAGAAAGTGTCTCAGCACCATGAAGTCAGCTGCCTGCTGAGATGGGACCTGCAGTATCAGGCATCACTGACAACATTGTTCCTGGTTTTTGAGCTATCTCGATTATCAGCAGGTACTCAACCTGGGTTTGAACACCCAAAGCTGCCAAATATATGCCACAATAATCTAAGATGGAAGAGCGGAATACAGCACAGCACTTGTGAAGAGTTCCTGTCACTTCATCTGACATTAACAGTTAGCATCTCAAATACTGGCCCTATGCATTTCAGGAGACACGTGTGGACTTGATGTGACATCACGATGTAAGTGAGTTAAAACAAGATTTGGAAAAAGGATGTACCTTAACCAGCTCATTGAAAGCCAAAATCAGACAGGCATTCAGCTGCAAAGGATTCAGCTGCCCCTTCATAGCATCTGTTCCATCACTGCCATCCTGCTGATCAATAAGCCTATACAAGTTGCAGCCTTTGTAATGCCTATTTATCGGCATCCCCTGTGCAACCCCACCATAACCCCACCATAAGCTGTAATGCTCCCTGTCGGATCCAGAAATTCACCACAACACCTACAGAAACACTCCAGCGTATCACCAGACACTTTTGAATGGAACAAAGTTCTTTAAGGATTAACCTTACTTGCAGTTTTCATGCTGGCCCTCTATATAGAGGGCTTGTCGTTTGCAGAATGATCTTGGAATTAGCTGCGAGGATTAACATTGCCCAAATTAGGGTTTTAGGCATCACATCGGCAAGTTAAACTGTGCAATGTCAGAATGGCGTGACCCTCTGACATTTTCCTCAAGAGAATACTGTACAGACTGTGCAGGAGTCAGCTGCTAACAAAAGAGACCCACATTGACAGCACTAACACTCAGCAATCAACCTTGCAGCTATGGTAGGCTAGGTACTTTTACCTTGAAGTTAATATCCATTGTAGAGAAGGGGAGATTATTATCAAACAGATTTGAATGAAGCATGAGAGCAACTTGTTCAGTCGCTAATTAACAATGACTTTGTAAGGGATGGAATAATTATTTTCAGTGTCTTATTGTTCAGTGCTTGGCAAGTTCAAATGCTTTTCAGCACCTGCTTCCCAATGGCATTACTCACTGGTCTGGTTTCTGTACTTATATAAAAGATAAATGATAGCAAGGCACTGTCTGCTTATGCTGAGAGGTATAGAATGGGTTACAAACACAGAGATGTGATGTTTCACAAGCAGGTGAAAGCACATTATGAATCAAGAGTGCCAAAAGTGAAGCTTCTTCCTCCACTTATCAGTAATCAGGTCTGCTACTTCTTAAAAATTTGCCGTATTCTTGAAGATTGACATGTTAAAAGTTAGATAGCAAAATGTATCATTCCTCTGTTATAATAAAATAATTATGATACTGTCATAGTCTCAGTTGGGTGCCTGAAATCAGAAAAAAATGGAAAAAGAGATAACATAGACTAAAGCATTGCTTCATTTCAGAGGAGCAAGTTGCCAAGGTGGGCCTATTAAATGATATTGCATTCACCTGCCAAATGTCAAGTTGACCCTGACAATGTGACAGTCCATAGCATCTGTGGCTAACACTTTGATTAAACAAAGACAAGAAGAATAAGGGGGCTTGGGGGTGTTGCCAGGGGCAGTGGTCAAACTCATCATATTTAAGTGACAGAAATATCTGATTAACCAATGGAAAATGTTCATGTTCAGTGATGTTACTCACCCTTGCTGACTTCCATTGACTCCCAGGCCCTCAATGGCTACTTTGTAAAATTCTCACCATCCATTCCCATGATGGGTTTCACCACTCACTATCTCTGGAACCTCCTCCAGCCTCACAACCTACAACAGGGTTAGGGTTTGTTTCATCAAAGTGTCAGCCATGAGGTCTAATTTCACAGAAAGGATTAACAGATACTATGAACTATCACACTGTCAGGATGAGGTGGAACAGCTGCTATGAAGGGGCAGTTGAGTCTTTTGCAGCTGGACACCTGTCTGATCTTGTCTTTCAATGAGCTGGTCAAGGTACATCCTTTTTACAAATCTTGTTCCAACTCACTTACATTGTGATGTCTCATCAAGAGCTGATCTCAAGTCTACAGTTGTCTCCAGAACCCCAACCCTAACCCTAACCCCAACCCTAACCCTAACCCTTACCCTAACCCTCACTCTGCCCATTGTTTCTTATTTCCATGCTTTCTCCTTTCCAATGTTGGGTGTAGTGCCATCAACTATCTAGGCGCTCAGCTCTGATGTTCTCTCTCTTTCAACATTTCTGTCTCTAAACCTCTCCCTCAAACAATGAGAATAACTTGCATTTATGATTAGATTCCCTACAGTGTGGAAACAGGCCCTTCAGCACAACAAGTCCACACCAACCCTCTGAAGAGTAACCAACCCAGACCCATCTACGTTGCACGTATATTTAATGTTTCATGATGCCATACAAAAGTGTACTCATTCAAACTTTGACATGGAACTAGCAAGACAGAGGAACAAATAATTGGACCACTTTTGGAGTGTCCTAGAAATGGAGAGAGAAAGGCAGAGAGCTGGAGATATTTAGAAAAAAAAATTCCAGAATGTAGGGCTGAGGCAGCTGAAAGCGCATCCATGGATTGTGGAGTGATTAATGAATGTGCAAGATGCCAAAATTGGAGGTGCCCAGAGACTGTAAGTGATCTTTTCCCCTATTATACATAATGATATGAAAATGTAACTTCTTGTTGAGCCTGGCTACATAAACCTACATGATGCTGTCAAATGAAGATGCTTTTCTTTCTCTGTGTACTAAAAGGATCAACATAATTACTGCTAGATCAGAATTGGATCAAACATCTTCGGACTTGAATATGATGAAGTTGTTGTTTTATGTCAGACAAATAATGATGAAAATGAAAGCGGATTTTGATGATACTACATCTGAAGAGGGAGCCCAAGACTCACAAGGGCTTGCACTGGTGTTGAAGTCCATGCTCATGATATCCTTGGCAGCTGCCTGCAGAGAAAATGGCTTAAATTTAATGTCACCAAACTCAGCCAAAACAAAGAGAGACAGGGAAATGGGTGGCAGTTCCTGGGTTCTCCTCTGTGAGAAAAAAACAGTGTAAGTAGAACAGCAATTGCTGAAAACTCTCAAGGAATAAACACAAAGAGCACTAAGAGTCTAACGAGGATTATGAAACCATTTTTGATAGTCAGGCAAAACACGTCTAGTTCATGTATGTCCTTTACAGAAGGTTACTGCTGTCCTTACCTGGTGTGACCCCAGACCTAGAGCAATTTTGTTGACTCTTACCTGCTCTTTTGTCAACTAGGGATGGGAAATAAATGTTGGCCTAGCCAGCAAAACCCAGATCCTATGAATAATAATAAAATAAACTGCAGATGCTGGAAATCTTAAACAAACACAGAGTGCTGCAGAAACACAGCAGGTCGAGCAGGATCTGTAGAAAGCAAACAGATTTAATGTTTCAAGCGAAGTGAGCCTTTGTCCAAACTAAAGATAGCTGGAGAGGGTGGAATTTATGGTGATGTTGGGGTGGGGCTGAGAATAGAGTACATGGAAATGGTGCCCAGAGAAGGAAAGAGAGGAAAAGAGGTAGGTAAATAAAAAGATTGCTGATGGTGAGTGAAGGGAGAGAGATAATAGTTGGGTAGAGTGTTAACAAGAAGTATAAATGTTTGAAAATGTTTTGGTTGTGGTTGGGAGTAGCATATACAGGACTGAAGGCAATGGGGAAGAGGACAATCAGGAGAGAGGGTGTTCATGTTCTGAAATTGTTAAACTCAATGTTGAATTTTGAAGGGTGTATGGTACCAAGGCAGAAGATAAGGTGTAGTTCCTGCAGTTGGCATTGACCCTCATTGGAGCACTGCAGTAAGGCCTGAGACAGAAATGTTCACATGAGAACATGGTGTTGTGCTGAAGTAACAGGCAACTGGAAGCTTGGGGTCATTCTTACTGACAAAGTGTATCGTGACTCTCAGGGAATGTTTGTTAATGGCGGACAAATCGAATTTGATCATAGAGCATCTGTAAACGAAGAAAAGATGGAGACAGCTGCTCAGGAGAGTTTGGGAGAGGTGACAGAGAAAACATTGCATTGACAGAAGAAATGGCTGCTTGAATTCCAGGCAGATGGTGACATCAGTCACATACATGAACCATTACAAAGATAAGCGATTCTTCAGAACAGTAGGAGATAAATTATTGATAACCTGTGTGCTTTTCTCAATCAGCATTTCCCTTTATAAAACCAACGCTTATGTAACTTTGAATCTTCTTTATTCACCAGTTGCAGAGAAATTGAAGTTGACTCTTTGCTTGTGAGCCAATCTCTATTAAAGCAACACCAACCCTAGGAATGCAGTGTTGTTACAGATCTTTCCTCTCTCTTTGAGGAATGGTGATATTAAACTACTGTTTCGACAGGTCAATGATAAATGTTATATCCCAAAGAGACAAATACAGATGACAAGCATGCTTTAGCCAAAATATATTTGCTGGCCCCGGGAAAATATTGCTTACTTTCTGCATACTTACAGGGATACAGATTCCCCCTCAGATATATAAACCAAGACTTAGTTCATGAGCTAATAGTCATTTGAGAAATAGCAAGAAAGAATTACATTAAAAAAGAATAATTTTTTTACTCATCTCATTTTCTCCTATTGTGACTGTACGACCAATACAACTGGTATCTAGTTGCAGTCATGCAAAAACAAACCTTATTTAAGACAAGAGCCCCTTACCATTCGACCATCAATTAGTTTCCTCTACCAAACTCGACCAAGAAGACTGTGTATCCCTACCATGGAAACAGATACTTGAAGAAAACCTACCAGATTTATCTTTCACCAGGATGAGCTGTGGTGAGGATCCATTACACAATGTCAAATTTCAATATTTCTAATCAAACTGTTCAGTCATGGTAAGGCACGACTCTGGACTTGAATTCCAGCCTTCTGGCTCAGAGGTAAGGACACTACTGCAGCACTCCAAGAACACCACGCTTAGTAATAGATATTTTCTGATCAACCTGTCCAGTGATATTTCACATAGAGCAGGTAGGTCTTGAACCTGGGCCTCCTGCCTCAGTGGTAGGGACACTACCACTCCACCACAAGAACTTAGGAACAGTCAAAGGCTGAGCACCAACAATTAATGTACCTTCCTGGAAGAAAGTTGATTGGCAACATTGTCCTGTGTTTAGTTGTGAACCTGATTTGTTAGTTGGTTAGTTCATTCTTAAAGTATACCATGGACCTTCTAGTGAGTGAGATGAAATATTTTGATTAAGGCTCTCATTGCTTTGTTACTGACTGCATTGAGTAAAGTGGGATAGTGTTGAATCCAAAGGAAAAGCTAAAATGACTGGAAATCAGAAATGAAACAAGTCATTTGATTTCACTTGATATTTAAGCTTTCTTCTATGTCTCTTCAATCTGAATATTTCAACATTGAACTGTGTCATTTAAAAACAGCCCAGCACTGCTGTACAATGTTCAAACCCTAAAAACAAAATACAGTGATTTGGATTTTTCCATATAAACTGCACTCTTGTCTCAGTGCCAACTTCAATGTTTATACTTTAAATTTTGCAGGTTGAGAGGTGCACTTTGAAACAAAAGTATTTTTTTTACACAAAGGACAAATAGCTACCAGTGGTTTTAAGTATTAAATCAAAATGCAAGCAACCATAAGGTGAAAGTATTTTATATTACTGAGCTATAATGCTATAGAGCATTAATATAATTTACAGAATAGAAATTTAATGCAACAATGAAGCCTTAAACATATTATTTATCATTGCAGAAAAACATTTGGTTCAATTACCCACCAATCTAAATCTTCTTGCTACATTGATACAGATCAAATCAAATGATAAGATGCTTGAAGGTTAACATTTATATTTCAACTGGGACCAGTTTCTCAAAGATAATCTGAGGTCTTTGTGAGCTGTACAAAAATTGTGTTATGCTTATTCATCTATTGATTGCAGTATTGTTGATTTTCCAGAACAGCCAACAATTATATGTGCTCCCCGTCAGCTTGCGAGATGCATGAGAACAACTAAAATGCATAGCCTCCCCAATCCCCGCTTCGTTTCCGCCAAATCTCCCGTTATCGCTGATTTTGATGGTTGATGAGTCTCCTGCCAGTGAAAGACATTCATAAATGCAAAGCAGAATTCAACATCTCTGTGACCCCTGAAGCATTTCAACCCATTATCTAAGTATCATTATGCTAGTACAGAAATCACTGAAATGTTATGAGCAATCATAAGAAAAGTTAGAAAGGCTGATGGAATGTTCATCCCAAGGCCATTGGAATACAGAGAGGTACAAGTCATGTTAATATGCTGTTCTATAAATCATTGAATTACAGAATGACACAGAAGAAGACTATGCATACCATTGTGACTATACTGATTTGATGTAGGATCAATCCAATTAGTTTCACTGTACTACCCTTTCCCTACAGTCTTACAAATTATTCATCACTATCTATTTGTCCAAGCCCTTTTAACATTTTACTATTGAATCCAATTCCAGTGTTGTTTCAGATATTGCACTGCGGCCCACAACATATTTGTCCTCATTTCACCATGGTTGTTTACCTTCAATTACTATCACATCATCTTCAGCTTTATCCCCTGTTTACTGACGTTTTTGCCATTGTGAACAATTTCTCTTCATTTGGTTTACCTATGCCCTTCATGGCTTTGAACACAAATGTTAAGACTCTCTCAATCTTCGCTGCTTTTTTGGAAAATGCAACAACCTCTTTAAGTTTCTAAAACAAGTTATATTCCACATTCTTGGAAACATTCTAATACACTCCTTCTGGCCCAGTGGCTCAGTGGTTAGCACTGTTGCCTCACAGCACCAGGGTCCCAGGTTTGATTCCAGCCTCGGGTGACTGTCTGCATGGAGTTTGCATATTCTCCCCGAGTCTGCGTGGGTTTCCTCCGGGTGCTCCGGTTTCCTCCCACAGTCTAAAGATGTGCAGGTCAGGTGAATTGGCCATGCTAAATTGCCCATAGTGTTAAGTGCATTAGTCAGAGGGAAATTGGTCTGGGTGGGTTACTCTTCAGAGGGTCGGTGTGGACTGGTTGGGCCGAAGGGCCTGTTTCCACACTATAGGGAATCTAATCTCTGCATTCTAAGGACTTGATATCCACCTTTAAGGTTGTGGCCAGAGTTGAATGCATTACTCCAGCTGGGAGTAACACCAATTGTTTATAAAAGTTTTGAACAATACCATGTTTTATGGATGTGTCAGAGAATGACTGCTGTGGGGCAACAGGCTGTGGTCTGTATATGTGACTTATGAATCCTTTCCACCATTTCATCAGCTGGGTCATAGGGTTTTAAATGAGAGTGCAAAGGTGACCATAATAATGGAAATCAAGCAATCAGTTCCCTCAAAGTTAATGTTGACTATGAAACCAATGACAATTGTTGTAAAAACCCATCTGGTTCACTAATGTGCTTTAGGGAAGGAATTTGCCATCTTTACCTTATCTGGCCTACATATGACTCAATACTCACAGCAATGGGGAATGGGTAATAAGTGCTGCCCTGTTCGGTGACACTTGCATCTCATGAATGAATAAAAATGAAAGGTCTCGCTCGTCCCATCATTTTACTTGAAAGTCCATGAGATAATTGACCTTCGTTACCTTCGGTGCTACACAGTCTTCAAGTTGGCCAAGGTGGAATCTTAAACTGAAACTCCAGCACAGCTTATGTTTTGTAAAGGAACTGAAGCATAACTTAAAATGGCTGCATGTTATGTATATTAAAAGGGTGATTGCTTGGTAGCATTGACTAAAAGGCTCCATAGCATTTGGTGGATTGTGCTTGATCTAGTAGTCTTCAAACAGCAACCATCTAAGTGGCAATAAATTAGCTGGTTTTGGATGATTTCACATGCTACCTAAAGATATATCAGCTTTTCTATTGAACTCTATCATTATACTTTGGGATATTAAAGCGATCAAATTTACTGAGGACTTCACCTAAGATTAAGTTCTCAATCTGTATATTTATAGGAGCTTACAGGATAAAGGCAGTATTTATTACCTATCCCCCATTAAGCAGAGGGCCGTTAAGTGTCAGACACATTGCTGTAAGTATTGAGTCATATGTAGGCCAAGTAAGGTAATGGGTAGCTTGTTAAGGGTTTCCCTTGGTTTGAAGGAGGAATGAGAGAAGCCAACGTGGCCACACTGTGTAGACAACTGCGAGTAGAGTGAGACCGGATAATGAGGTAGCCAGCTTTTCCCTGTGGGTACAGGCTACCTCAGCAGAATCACCAGTGCTGTACCTGAGAACACATGCAGCCTCTCACTTAGCCCCTGACCCTTCCAGCAACATGCCACTCAACCTCAGCCAGAACACTACACTCGTTAGTGAAACTTAGTGGATTTGCCAATCAGTGCTTGTGCTAAATTTGCAATGTTATGGTTTTGTTCCTCCAGACAAACATCAATCAGCAATATGATCAAAATTGCAAGCTCAAACCAGACTTTCAAACAAAACATGCCTCATCCAAGACACATTTAGTGCCCATATTCAAGCTTCCACCGAAATAACTCCTCATGTATATATGATGCAATTTAGGACTCCCTTAGATTTTATGTATTATTTCTGTATTTCAAATTTTCTTTTAGTACAATTTGAATCTTTTTAATGTTGGCATCCTCTACTTAGTTATTTTTGCCTTAGATCTAGTTGTTTTTTTAAAAATATTTAACAATGAGGAAATGAATGTGGTTTTCCCTTTATAGAGGCATAGAGTCATACAACATGGAAACAGATCCTTCAGTCCCATTCGTCCATGCTAAACCTAACCCCAAACTAAACTAGTCCCACTTGCCTGCTCCTGGCCCATATCCCTACAAACCTTTCCTATTCATGTATCCATCCAAATGTCTTTTAAACATTATAATTGTACCTACATTAACCACTTCCTCAGGAGGTTTATTCCACACACAAACACTTAAAACATTTGCCTCTTACATTTTCATTAAATTGCACTCCTCTCACCTTACAAATGGGCCTCCGAGACTTGAATTTCACTCTTGGATGATAATAAATTCTATTCTATATGAATTGGCGAGTGTTAACTTGGAAATAGTACCAAGAGGAAGGATGTTAAGAACGAAGCCACACACTGGATGACAAAGGAGAACGCCAGATGCAAAGGTGAACTGCAAGTAGAGGAGCTGGAGGGTGAAGGTGGTCAGCACAAAGGTGAAGACACAATGAGCAAACTAAGGAGAAACAAACCATTCATGAGTGGAGAAGCCAGTAAGGCTCTGTGAGAAGGTTGGGGTTCTTCTTGGTAGAGAGTAGAAAAGTATAATTTCAGAGATTCTTGGTGAATCAATTACAAGTCAGTTAAACAAGCCAGCATCCTAACAGTTGATGAGTCATATTGGACTGGAAATGTTAACTCTGTCTTACTCTCCACAGATACTGCCAGACCTGTTGAGCTTTTCAAGGACTCTATTTTCATTCCAAATTTCTAGCACCTACATTTATTTCATTTTTGTTGAGTCGCGGAGCAGATTTGATGGATCGAATTACCCTGTTCCTGCTCCTATTTTTTATATTTTTTTTATGTGGAAGATCTTGGAAGTAATATCGGAGGACCAGATTGTGAACTTGGTGCTATTGAAAAGACAGATTAAAAAAAGAAACCCATAAAGCTGCACCATCAAAGCTGTCATGACTGACGGACTGGGCCTTCACAGAAGTGAACCTTGCTGATGGAAAATCAAATCTATACAATTCAGAGGTGAAAACTGTCATTGGATAGGTCCCTGCAAGAATAACGCCCAACAGCTCATAGACTGTTATTTCCTTTTACCACAATTTGGACAGTGAATGATGCTGGTTCTTGTGCTTGTGTAAGACATACTTTATTCAAATTATATTAGTCAATTGTAGCTTTTCATTGGAAGTATTCTTTACCTGTTAATTTATGTTGATTCTGGATCATATTAAAATAATAATGGCAAAAAGGTAGAATCATGTTGATAATTTCTTCATTTGAGGGTCCTTCAGTAAGTTGGAGTTTTTTTGGTATATGGTTCCCCCATAAGCTTTGTAACAGAAGGTGGAAAGAAAGTATTTTCATAGCGGATGAGTGCAGAGTACAGAGGCATTACATTGAAGATAGACATAGTGTTCCCTGGGCCCATTCCAGGAAGGGCTGATGAAGGGCTTCATTCTTGATGAATGGGCTTATGCCCGAAATGTTGAACCTTCTGGTCCTCGGATGCTGCCTGACCTGCTGTGGTTTCCCAGCACCACACTCTCGGCTCTGCAGTCCTCACTTTCTCCATTTCAGGAAGAACTGCTTCACATAAAGGTGAGTGGAAGTTTAGTTTTAATCCTCCCTCACAAAAGCTGATGTATTTTGGCGGACGAACATGGTGCAAAATAGACTGTTGGACTTTTGTTTGTCAAAGGCATTCAGGGACTTGGAACCATGATACGCAACTGGAGTCAGAATGAACTAATTAGACAGATGAACGCCTGAGACTGCCAAATGTTCCCAAGATCCTCAATGGGATCTGCAGATCTTCGATAACGCTTCAGTCAAAGAGTTGTTGTTAAGAAAAAGAAACAGCCCTCTTCTAATACTCACTTCATTAATTCTGCATTGCAGTAAAAGATGCTTTAGTTGTGTATATTATCCCCGGAGCACTTATTTTCCAAAATGCTAATTGGTAAACACTTCCAGTGGACCTCTTTCTTCACTATGAATGGATTCATATTAAGTCTCTTCAGAAACCTTGTTCGTTATTTAGATATCATCAACAAGCACAAAGTATCTTCCTCTCCACCTGAACTGGAATAAAACAACATTGAAAGGACATTTTTTGAAGAAGAGGTCTGATGTACTTTTTCATTGTTGTCTCTTAAAGAAATTCACATCAAAAGAGCTGGAAATGCAGCTTTTGTGTTTGTGTATTACTGTGCAGAGTAGGTGAGAGCTGATAATATAACACCCTTTCTGAACTGGTTTATGGATTAAAAGGTTCAAAGTGAGCTACATTTTGCCATATTCCTCTCAAATCTTTGACTTTAAAGGTGAATAACCTTGGAGAAACTAGGGATTCTAATTTACAGGCATTAATACGGTTAGTCTTGCCTCTTGATATACTTCTGACCAACAAGGTTTATTTCAGTTTTTGTCTAAACATCTGGCAGAAAAATACTTACATTTATAGAGTACCATTTGAGATCATCGGATATCCCAAAGTGCTTCAGAGAATGTTTTTGATATGCAGGCACAGTTATAAAATAGGAAACATAACAGCCAATTTGCATGCAGTAGACATCAGCATAAATAGTAATGTAATAACGACCAAATTATGTGTTTTTATGACATTACTTGAGAAAAAAAATTGACAAGGATACAAGGGCTATCTCTCCTGCTCTTTTTAGAAGCAGTCTGCTGGGTCTTTTATGTCCACTGCAGTTTAATATCTAATCTGAAAGAGGACATTTTTAATGCCACAGTAATCATTCCATACTGCACCGAGGTCAGGCAAGCACTTAAACTCTAGAGAGGGCCCTTTGCAATTCACAGTTTGAGTCACAGCTGACACCTAGGAACTTGGCATAAACCCTTACCCCTGTTCAGGACATACAGCAAATTATAATTGGTTTCAACCTCTCTAAATCTTTGATTTTGATCTCATCTGTCAGTGACAATAATTCCTTTGGGATATTTAGGAATTCCTTCTGCTTTGCTCAAGCTTGTTCTTGCTCCAGATTTGTCAAATATCTGTTAA
Source organism: Chiloscyllium punctatum (assembly GCF_047496795.1). Taxonomy (NCBI): domain Eukaryota; kingdom Metazoa; phylum Chordata; class Chondrichthyes; order Orectolobiformes; family Hemiscylliidae; genus Chiloscyllium; species Chiloscyllium punctatum. Next base: position 17,987,814 of record NC_092739.1, read on the forward strand.
CCTAGATGATGCTGTGTAATAGCCCATGTATGAACCTCTCTACAGCCGGTTACTATCATATATTGTGCGAGCTGGTGTTGCTGACCCTTTGGCATCTTGTATAATGGCAATCATTCAATTATAACAGCTTAACGTGTATTGACTGTTTTATTGTGCAGAAGTTTGGACTGTTTAGTCTATCAAAAGGAAACCACTTCAGCCCCTGGTCTTTTATGCAAGAACTCTATTACAGCTATGGATATACAAACATTGCACCTTTACACAGGGTTCTGTCTCCTTCTTGATCTCTCTGTATCAAGGTTTAACACTGTTTTTGCTCCACTAGTGACCGAGAGGTGTAGTTGACTGGTTTACACTGACTGTCTTTCAGCACTTGAAATAATATTGTCCAAATTTGTTGAATGTCCAACTGTTGCCACTATCATTGCAAAGTGTGGATCATAGTGCACCAAGATTTCTGAATAGAGTAAGAGGTGTTTAACATTTTTAGAAGAATTCTGCTGCTCCAGCATTATTGCTGAGCCTCTCTGCTTCAACAGCCCCTTGAACCTCACCAAATTTAATGGAAATATGTCCATTTGATTCATCACACCACAAAATCTTTGAAGTTCTGAGACATTGCTAGACAATGGAAAATCGATCATAGCTTTAATTTTTGTGAATCGACTTTGATTCCAGTGGCTTCACTGACACACCCAACAAATATAAGCTGCAATCTGCAAAGTCATATTTTCAATTAGATGCTCGGCTTGCGTCCTGTCAGACTCTCAGGACTATTCTGACATGACCCTCTGTGCTTCTATGTCATGCACAGGATATATTATCCTTCAGCACATTCTGGTGTGTTGCGTATGGTTCCCTCAAACAATTCTGGAGCCAGCGATTCCAAAAAGTAAGCTGTTAAAACATTAATAGTTATGAATGCCATCAGAAACCTGAATTCTTCATCAAGTGCTCACTGCGAAAATCGACAATTAGCCTCCAATTTGGTAAAGATGTAGTCTGCTTTATTTAACTGAGATAAATCCATTCAGACTCTTACAGACCCTTTTGGCTTTTGGTATATAGACCTACTTTATAATCATTTTGTTGACATTGAAACCAGTGAGACAACTCCTTGATGTTGTACCATTTCTATTTTGACAGTGACTTTGTCCAAGAAGGCAGGTGTATATTTGTGTGTGGGTGTATGTGTGACAGTGTGTGTGTGTGCGCATGCATATACACATGTGTATAGATGTTCTGTCTTATTTAGAGGGCTAAACATCTATACTTTTAATTTTATCAATTTATATATTTTATATTTTAAATGTGTCCAACAGTTTTGCAACTTTGTGAAATAAGTTTTGTTCGATAACAAATAATAACGCTGTATTTATTAAAGATACCTGATTAGTAGCCCTTTTTATTCTAATTCTCATGTAGAGAAAGGATGTGCTTGACCATATTGGGAGTGGCATAAATGATCTGTCCATTTAGTTCATCATACCAAGAAATCTTTGAAGTTCTGAGGCATTGCTCGACAATGGAAAATCGACCATAGTTTTCATTTTTGTGAATCAACTTTGATTCCAATGGCTTTACTGATACACCCAACAAATATAAGCTGCAATCTGCAAAGTCACATTTTCCATTAAATGTGATCTGTGGAGTAAGACAGTGTGCTCCTCCAAACTGAATATGAGGGCAGCTGGAAGGATGCGTCCTGAACCTTGCAGGCCCAGAGTGGTGAGGGTGGAGATGAGAAGATGCTGCAATATGGTTAACTTTTAAAAGTCCTCCAGAATGGCTTAGGAAAGCACTCAGTTTGCAGGCAGAAGCTGATTGTGCCAGTGATGGCCAGATCACATCAAAGAAGCTTTAAAAAGCTTAAGACCTAATATATAATCCATTCATTCATAGATTCACACAGCATAGTAAAGGGCCTTAACTCATTGAGTCTGCACTGAAATATCTACCACTAAAGGTGTGTTCATAAGTGCCCTGCAAAGATAATTGGCCAATTACTGAAGAGGAGCAACCTCGCCTCTTATTTTGTGGGTGTGCAGCAATTTGGAGCATACAATGTAGGCAGAAACAGGCTGCAGAAGACCAATGTGCCCTTTATAATGTGTAATAAATACTAAAGGAGCCATACAGGACAGTTAGGAAAACCAAGCTAATGGTGACCTTGAGTTGGCTGCAGGTAGTTCAGGGTTAAGGAAGGCCAATCAACAAAGCAAAGTGACAGCTAAGTATTGCTTCAGGGGAGTCAAGTGAGCACCATATAGGTTGACATACAGAGAGCACTGACTGGGCAGGCACCACAATAACGGTACAGTGACTTGATTGAGTTTTTTGAAGAAGGAACAAAGAGGATTGATGAGGGCAGAGCAGTAGAAGTGATCTTTATGGATTCAAGTAAGGCATTCAACAAGGTTCCCCATGGGAGACTGATTAGCAAGGTTAGATCTCATAGAATACAGGGAGAACTAGCCATTTGGATACAGAACTGGCTCAAAGGTAGAAGACAGAGGGTGGTGGTGGAGGGTTGATTTTCAGACTGGAGGCCTGAGACCAGTGGAGTGCCACAAGGATCAGTGCTGGGTCCTCTTCTTTTTGTCATTTACATAAATGATTTGGATGCGAGCATAAGAGGTACAGTTAGATAGTTTGCAGATGACACCAAAATTGGAGGTGTAGTGGACAGTGAAGAGGGTTACCTCAGATTACAACAGGATCTTGACCAGATGGACCAATGGGCTGAGAAGTGGCAGATGGAGTTTAATTCAGATAAGGTGCTGCACTTTGGGAAAGCAAATCTTAGCAGGACTTATACACTTAATGGTAAGGTCCTGGGGAGTGTTGCTGCACAAAGAGACCTTGGAATGCAGGTTCATAGCTCCATGAAAGTGGAGTCGCAAGTAGATAGGATAGTGAGGAAGACGTTTGGTATGCTTTCCTTTATTGGTCAGAGTATTGAGTACAGGAGTTGGGAGGTCATGTTGCGGCTGTACAGGACATTGGTTCGGCCACTGTTGGAATATTGCGTGCAATTCTGGTCTCCTTCCAATCGGAAAGATGTTGTGAAACTTGAAAGGGTTCAGAAAAGATTTATAAGGATGTTGCCAGGGTTGGAGGATTTGAGCTATAGGGAGAGGCTGGGGCTGTTTTCCCTGGAGCGTTGGAGGTTGAGGAGTGACTTTATAGAGGTTTACAAAATTATGAGGGGCATGAATAGGGTAAATAGATAAAGTCGTTTCCCTGGGGTAAGGGAGTCCAGAACTAGAGGGCATAGGTTTAGGGTGAGAGGAGAAATATAAAAGAGACCTAAGGGGCAACTTTTTCATGCAGAAGGTGGTACGTGTATTGAATGAGCTGCCAAAGGAAGTGGTGGAGGCTGGTACAATTGCAACATTAAAGAGGCATTTGGATGGGTATATGAATAGGAAGAGTTTGGAGGGATATGGGCTGGGTGCTGGCAGGTGGGACTAGATTGGGTTGGGATATCTGGTCGGCATGGACGGGTTGGACCAAAGGGTCTGTTTCCATGCTGTACATCTCTATGACTCTATGACTAGTTGGCTAGACCATTGCCTTTCATCTCTGAAGATGTGTGAGGGACTTACGTGTTCAGCTTACCTTTACTACAGCCTCTACTTCACCTCCCCATTAACACAGCTGCCCATTTTTGTTTTTGCCATCTTAGTGGGCACATATATTCTCTGGCAAGTTTAGGAACTCATTAAACCCCATCCATAAAAAGACAGGACCCTCTCTCATTAGTATCCTCACATATGGATGAGTTAGGACACCACTTTGACTGGGACAACACATTCCATCCTCAGACAAGCCAAACAAAGACACACACGAGAATTCCTAGAAGCGTGGCATTCCAACCGGAACTCTACCAACAAACACATTGAGTTAGACCCCCATCTACCACCGCCTGAGAAAAGGAATAGGAAGTGAATTCACCACAGGAAATAACATCACCACAGAAAATGACATCACTAACCCAAAGAAACCCAAACATGTAAATAGAAAGCAGGAATTTTCAGCATTGCTTCGCCTGAGACCCACTGAACTTGTTACCTAGTAGTGTGACAAAATGAACCTTGCAGCTTGGCGAGCAAACCTACAACCAAAACCTCATCCTGAGCTACAAATCTTCTCAAAACTCACCCTTCCACAAATATTCCGGAATATTTCTAAATATAATCCAATGGAAACATATCCATAAATTTTACTCACATGCCATTGGTGCCTAAAATTTAAAGAATGCAACTGCAGTGCTCTTCCTGCTGTTTCATGTGCCTTTTGAATTTGCCATGCATTAACAAAGAAAGAAAATCAGATGACATTTTTCCAGCATTCCTCACATGCCTTTTTGTGGACTGTCCTGTCCTGATTAGATTAGATTCCCTGCAGTATGGAAACAGTCCCTTCGGCCCAGCAAGTCCACACCGACCCTCCGAAGAGTAACCCACCAGACCCATTCTCCCGCCCTATATATACCCCTGACTAATGTGCCTAACTCTATGGGCAATTTAGCACGGCCAGTTCACCTAACCTGCACATCTTTGGGCTGTGGAAGGAAACCAGAGCACCCGGAGGAAACCCACACAGACACGGGGAGAATGTGCAAACTCCACACAGACAGTCGCCTGAGGCAGGAATCAAATCCATGTCTCTGGTACTGTGAGGCAGCAGTGCTAACCACTGAGCCACTGTGTCGCCCTTTTCACTGAGATCGAATGGCATCACCTTCCCATCGTTACTTCTAATAACAGACAAATAGAAAGTCTGACAAAAGCATCCTGCTGCAGCCAAGTATATATTCAAGTTATTGCCAGCAGACATGGTTCCTGGTTACAGCCAGAGCGGAAATTATTGGATAGTTTTAAATTAAATGAGCTCATTTGGAATGGATGCAATTCTCATTCCTGTTCCATCTAAGGGCATAAATGACTACACTGAGAAATAGGGCAATTTCTATTTTACCATACACTTACATTGTGCTGTTTAATAATCCATGGGTCTACTTCTTGTCTTTGTACACAAATGAGAAAAAAATAATGTGGGAGAAAGAAAATGTGCATTGATCACATCAAATGATCATGGTGCTATCATTTATTCAGGCAAAACATGAACTGTTTTATGTCCATGTGAAGCATGATTGCATGTTTTGAAATCTATCTAATTCAACTCATCGCATTTTCATACTGCCTAATCTGTCTTTTTGACAGAAGCTACACTTGTCATTTTATGGGCAACACAAACACGAATTGCTGGAAAACTCACCAAGTTTGGTAGCAGAATTAACGTTTTGGATCCAGTGGAACTAATTTTGATTTCCAGCATCCACAGTTCTTTGTTTTTTTTTCTTCTTATTCACTTCATAAGACTTTGCAGTAACTTGTATGTTTTTTAAAAAAAATGTTATTCATGTGACATGAAATAAGTGATTCTGTTTAGTTTGAAAAGACTCAGGCCAGATATTTGACACGAGTGTAAGTGCAGTGATTTACAGTTTGTTGACAGAGTACCCTTCATACTAATCCATGAAGAGAAAAGAAAAAAAAATTAAAACAAAAGTTAACAGGATTAAAATCTAATAAATTCCCCCAGACCAGATGAACTGCATCCAAATGTGTTGAAGGAAGTGGCTGTGGATTCGGCTTATCTTTCAAAATTGCGCAGATTCCAGCAAGATTCCTGCAGATTGGAAATTAGTAAATATAACATCACGATTTTAGAAAAGTGGTAGAATGGAGAGCTATAGATTTGTTATTTTGATGCCATGGAAAATGGTCAAATGTATTGCAAAGAGTGTGACAACTGAACATTTAGAAAATAATGATTGAATTTGGGCCAAGTTAACATGGAGTTAGGAAAGTGAACAGTTGGAGTTTTTTGAAGAGATTACATATTGCACAAAATATGGAGAACCAGTATATGTGATATATTTGGAATTTTCAGATAGCTTTTGAACCACATATGAGGTCCCACATATGAGGTTATAAACAAAATTAAAGTGCATAAGATTGGGAGGAGTATGTTATTGTGGTTACAAACTGACTACAGTCAGAAAGCAGAGAGTGGGAATAAATAGGTTATTGTCAGATTGGCAGTTGGTTCCTAGTGGGGCAACGCAAGGGTCAATCTTAAATTTATAGCTGCACACAATCTATGTAGTCAATTTGGACATGGGCACCAATTGTAATATTTCCAATTTTGCAGATGACAAAATACTAAGTGTAAATATAGCTTGTGAGGAAGATGCAAGGAAGCTACAAGTGGACCTGGACATGCTAGATAAATCAGTAAGAAGGAATATAATATTAATAAGTGTGAAGTTATCCATATTGGTCAACAAATAAGAGAAACACTATTTGGTGTGCAAAGGGAGCTGGGTGTTCTTCAAGTCACTAAAGGTTAGCCTGCAGGTGTAATAATAATAACGGAAGGGAAATGATATGATTAGATTAGATTGGATTACTTACAGTGTGAAAACAGACCCTTCGGCCCAACGAGTCCACACCAACCCACCGAAGAGCAACCCACCCATACCCATTGCCCTACATTTACCACTTCACCTAACAGTACCGGCAATTTAACATGGCCAATTCACCTGACCTGCACATCTTTGGACTGTGGGAGGAAACTGGAGCAACCGGAGGAAACCCACGCAGACACGGGGAGAATGTGTAAACACCACACAGTCAGTTACCTGAGGCAGGAATTGAATCTGGGTCCCTGGTGCTGTGAGGCAGCAGTGCTAACCACTGAACCACTGTGCAGCCCAGAAGTGTTGATCTTCATTACAGGGAATTTGAACATAGCAGTAAAGATGTCTGACTGCATTTGTGTAGAGCCTTGGTAAAATGATTTTTAGAGTATTCTGTACAATTTTGGTCTCCTTATCTAGGGAGGAATATGCTTGCCATAGAAGGAATGAAATAGAGGTTCACCAGATTATTTCCTGGGATGGTAGGATTGTGATATGAGGAAACTGGGCTTGCATTGTCCAGAGGTACAAAGAATTTGAGGTGATCTTATTTTAAACCTACAATATTCTGACTGGGCCTGACAGGGTGGATGTAGATAGGGGTTGCCCTGGCTGGTGACTCCAGAATAAGCAGCAAAGCATCTAGAACTGAGATGAGGGGGCAATTTCCCACTCAGAAGACTGTGAATCTTTGGAATTCTCTACCCCAGAGCCTGGTTGAAACTCAATATCACCTAGGTTCAAACCCAGAGACCTGAATCACCTTTATTCGGCAGAGTCTGAGATTTTGGATGCTTTCTTTTGCCATGAGATCTAGTGAATTATCGTGGCCTATTTTATCAAAATTGCTACAATAATCACCTACCTCCCCCATATCGCCTCTGTCTCACGATTGAATTCTGCCTTGTTTTATTGCATACATTCCTGCAACAAATTGTCACTCAGCAGCTATCTACCAACTGAACTGGCATCCCTCCCTCTCCAAAAGGCCTTTGTGCACATGGAGCAGTATTGGTAATCTGGCATTGTCCCTCACCAACAATGTCATGACACAGCAACCACAATGCCCCGGCTGCCCACAGCACACATCCAGCATGGCTGACACTCCCTTGTGGATACAACCACATTCTCTCCCACGCTGCTGTTGTTAGCCACCAGGCTACACACTTTACCTGTCTGCAGCAACATCCCACCTGAATATCCTGTTACTCAGCAGCACCCTGTCCCCATTATATATTGGAGACCCACATCTTGTCATTATCCAGTAGGGGGAAATCATATGGAGGCATGCCATGGAACCAAGTCCAAACATGAGCTTTTATTTTTACAGAAAGTAAAAGGGAACAGCAATGTAGCCAACAGAGATGGGCTCGTGCCAACCAGATTCCAGCATCATGACCAAAAACTGTAACAGTCATTGGCTGTCCACTGCACCAGCTGTCTTGTATTGGAAGGGGGTAGCAGTGAGGCTCTGTCTGGCTCGTAATCCCCATTTCAGATGAGCTTTGTCATGGAAAACATCAACCTTCCAAGGAAGGGGATGACGACATTGAGCTGGAGTAAAAGGGTTTTCTATTCTCCTCATGTGATTACTATGAAGGGTGCTCTGTCAACAAATTATAGATCATTACACCTACATTCATGTCAGATATCTGGCCTGAGCCTTTTCAGACTAAAGTAATGACGAGAATATATAATCTTTGGATCTTTCAGAAGCAGAATCACTTATTTCATATCATATGAATAACATTTTAAAAAATAACATACAAATTACTGCAAGGTCTTATGAAATGAATAAGAAAAAAGTACAAAGAACGGTGGATGCTGGAAATCAGAAATGGTTCCATTGGACCTGAAACGTTAACTCTGCTTTCTCTCCACGGATGCTGTCAAACCTGCTGAGTTTTCCAGCAATTTCGACTTTGGTTGCCTGTGAAATATTTGGTGTAGCTTCTGTCAAAAAGACAGACCAGGCTAGTGCGAGAATGAGATAAATTGAATGAGATAGATTTCAAGATGTGCAATCAAGCTTCACATCGACATGAAATAGCTAATGTTTTGGCTGAATTAATGACAGCATTCTGATCTTTGATGTGACCAATGCACCTTTCCTTCTCCCGATATTAATTTTCTCATTAACATACAAAGGCAAGAAACATATCCGAAAATACTCCATGCATTATTAATCAGCCCAATGCAAGTGTGCAGTAAATTGGAAATTGTGCTGCTTCAATTGCCAGATCAATGCCTTCATCCTCCTCCGTGGAATACTGCTCCCCCGCCCCCAGTTCCGCTGAATCCAGGGAATTAACTCATTGCCTGCTCCAGTTGTGCAGAGCACGACATATCAGGAAGGTGCAGCACATTCAGTGTGGACTGTACAGAGGACCACCCTCAGACTAGGCCAAGGGGCAGACCACATCTTCAGCAGTTCCATACTCTACTTCACCACAGCCCCTGCTTAAAGCATTAGCAGCACTGTATCAGCACTCTGCATCAGTTAGAGAGCTGTGTAATGCTTAGGGATTCTTTGTCACAGTGGGTAGTGTTTATTCCCCAATGAGGTAAAAACAATGACTGCAGATGCTGGAAACCAGATTCTGGATTAGTGGTGCTGGAAGAGCACAGCAGTTCAGGCAGCATCCAACGAGCAGCGAAATCGACGTTTCGGGCAAAAGCCCTTCATCAGGAATAAAAGCAGTGAGCCTGAAGCGTGGAGAGATAAGCTAGAGGAGGGTGGGGGTGGGGAGAAAGGAGCATAGAGTACAATGGGTGAGTGGGGGAGGGGATGAAGGTGATAGGTCAGGGAGGAGAGGGTGGAGCGGATAGGTGGAAAAGGAGATAGGCAGGAAGGACAAGTCCGGACAAGTTATGGGAACAATTACTGAGCTGGAAGTTTGAAACTAGGGTGAGGTGGGGGAAGGGGAAATGAGGAAACTGTTGAAGTCCACATTGATGCCCTGGGGTTGAAGTGTTCCGAGGCGGAAGATGAGGCGTTCTTCCTCCAGGCGTCTGGTGGTGAGGGAGAGGCGGTGAAGGAGGCCCAGGACCTCCATGTCCTCAGTAGAGTGGGAGGGGGAGTTGAAATGTTGGGCCACGGGGCGGTGTGGTTGATTGGTGCGGGTGTCCTGGAGATGTTCCCTAAAGCGCTCTGCTAGGAGGCGCCCAGTCTCCCCAATGTAGAGGAGACTGCATCGGGAGCAACGGATACAATAAATGATATTAGTGGATGTGCAGGTAAAACTTTGATGGATGTGGAAGGCTCCTTTAGAGGTGAGGGAGGAGGTGTGGGCACAGGTTTTACAGTTCCTGCGGTGGCAGGGGAAAGTGCCAGAATGGGAGGGTGGGTTGTTTGGGGGTGTGGACCTGACCAGGTAGTCGCGGAGGGAACGGTCTTTGCGGAAGGTGGAAAGGGGTGGGGAGGGAAATATATCCCTGGTTGTGGGGTCTGTTTGGAGGTGGCAGAAATGTCGGCGGATTATTTGGTTTATGCGAAGGTTGTTAGGGTGGAAGGTGAGCACCAGGGGCGTTCTGTTCTTGTTACGGTTGGAGGGGTGGGGTCTGAGGGCGGAGGTGCGGGATGTAGACGAGATGCGTTGGAGGGCATCTTTAACCACGTGGGAAGGGAAATTGCTGTCTCTAAAGAAGGAGGCCATCTGGTGTATTCTGTGTTGGAACTGGTCCTCCTGGGAGCAGATCCGGCGGAGGCGAAGGAATTGGGAAGACGGAATGGCATTTTTGCAAGAGGTAGGGTGGGAAGAGTTGTAATCCAGGTAGTTGTGGGAGTCGGTGGGTTTGTAAAAAATGTCAGTGTCAAGTCGGTCATCATTAATGGAGATGGAGAGGTCCAGGAAGGGAAGGGATGTGTCAGAGATGGTCCAGGTAAATTTAAGGTCAGGGTGGAATGTGTTGGTGAAGTTGATGAATTGCTCAACCACCTTGCAGGAGCACAAGGTGGCGCCAATGCAGTCATCAATGTAGCGGAGGAAGAGGTGGGGAGTGGTGCCGGTGTAACACCCCCACGCTGATTGATGATGTCACTTCCGCCCCCATCATGGCCACTCCCACAACCACTTCCACCCCTCACAATTCCTCATGCATCACACCTGACATCACTTCTGCCCTTCACATCATCCCTGATGCCACATGCTCAGTGACTTCCGCCCCCACTAGCGCCACTCACCTGCATTCTGCTGACATACCCCCACAGACCCCACTGTCACTATCCCCACCCCCCAGAACCCCAAGGGGAACACTACCCCTGCTCATGACGCCACCCCCATTCCCACCACCATCACACCTACTCAAGTTACAGGTTCCGCCCCCAGTCCCAGCTCTACACCCACACCAGATCCCAGCTCCCAGCCCTGCCGAGTTTTCACCAACCCCCAGACCTCCCCTTCACTGAGGACAAATGATCATTCCTCAGCAAAGGACTCACCTTCATCCCCCTCCGTAGACGCATCAATGAATTTAATACACGCCGTGACATCGAACAATTCTTCCGTTGCCTCCGCCTCCAAGCTTACTTTCACAATCAGGACTCCCGCCCACCTTCCGAGGAACCCTTCGCCCACCTCCAACACACTGCATCCACCTGGACACCCCACGCTGGCCTATTACCTGCCCTCGACCTCTTCGTTTCCAACTGCTGCCGGGACATTAACCGCCTCAACCTGTCTACCTCCCTCCCCAGTCCAACCTCCCACCCTCACAACGCACAGCCCTCCAATCCCTCTGCTCCAAATCCCAACCTCACCATCAAGCCAGCGGATAAAGGGGGCGCAGTAGTAGTCTGGCGCACTGACCTCTACACCGCTGAAGCCAAACGTCAACTCGGACACCTCTTCCTACTGCCCCTCAACCATGACCCCATCCCCCATCAACAAACCATCATCTCCCAGACCATGCAGAACCTCATCATATCAGGAGATCTCCCACCCACAACTTCCAACCTCATAGTCCAGGAAGCCCGCACTGCCCGGTTCTACCTCCTTCCCAAGATCCAAAAGCCTGACCACCCTGGCCGACCCATTGTCTCAGCATGCTCCTGCCCCACTGAACTCATCTCTACCTACCTCGACACTGTCCTATCCCCCCTCGTCCAGGAACTCCCCACATACGTTCAAGACACCACCCACGCCCTCCACCTCCTCCAAGACTTCCGTTTCCCTGGCCCCCAACGCCTCATCTTCACCATGGATATCCAATCCCTCTACACCTCCATCCGCCATGACCAGGGCCTCCAAGCCCTCCGTTTTTTCCTCTCCAGATGTCCTCAACAGTACCCTTCCACCGACACTCTCATTTGTTTGGCTGAACTGGTCCTCACCCTTAACAATTTCTCCTTTGAATCCTCCCACTTCCTCCAGACCAAAGGGATAGCCAAGGGCACACATATGGGCCCCAGCTATGCCTGTCTCTTTGTTGGCTACGTAGAGCAGTTGATCTTCCGTAATTACACCGGCACCACTTTCCACCTCTTCCTCCGCTACATTGATGACTGTATTGGTGTCACCTCGTGTTCCCGTTAAGAGGTTGAGCAATTCATCAACTTCACCAACACATTTCACCCTGACCTTAAATTTACCTGGACCATCTCTGACACCTCCCTCCCCTTCCTGGACCTCTCCATCTCCATTAATGACGACCGACTTGACACTGACATTTTTTACAAACCCACCGACTCCCACAGCTACCTGGATTACACCTCTTCCCACCCTACCTCTTGCAAAAATGCCATCCCGTATTCCCAATTCCTCCGCCTCCGCCGGATCTGCCCCCAGGAGGACCAGTTCCACCGCAGAACACACCAGATGGCCTCCTTCTTTAGAGACAGCAATTTCCCTTCCCACGTGGTTAAAGATGCCCTCCAATGCATCTTGTCCACATCCCGCACCTCCGCCCTGAGACCCTATCCCTCCAACCGTAACAAGAACAGAACGCCCCTGGTGCTCACCTTCCACGCTACCAACCTTCGCATAAACCAAATCATCCGCCGACATTTCTGCCACCTCCAAACAGACCCCACTACCAGGGATATATTTCCCTCCCCACCCCTTTCCGCCTTCCGCAAAGACCGTTCCCTCCTCGACCACCTGGTCAGGTCCACGCCTCCAAACAACCCACCCTCCAATCCTGGCACTTTCCCCTGCCACCGCAGGAACTGTAAAACCTGCGCCCACACCTCCTCCCTCACCTCTATCCAAGGCCCTAAAGGAGCCTTCCACATCCATCAAAGTTTTACTTGCACATCCACTAATATCATTTATTGTATCCGTTGCTCCCGATGTGGTCTCCTCTACATTGGGGAGACTGGGCGCCTCCTAGCAGAGCGCTTTAGGGAACATCTCCAGGACACCCGCACCAATCAACCACACCGCCCCGTGGCCCAACATTTCAACTCCCCCTCCCACTCTGCTGAGGACATGGAGGTCCTGGGCCTCCTTCACCGCCGCTCCCTCACCACCAGACGCCTGGAGGAAGAACGCCTCATCTTCCGCCTCGGAACACTTCAACCCCAGGGCATCAATGTGGACTTCAACAGGTTCCTCATTTCCCCTTCCCCCACCTCACCCTAGTTCTAAACTTCCAGCTCAGTAACTGTTCCCAAGACTTGTCCGGACTTGTCCTACCTGCCTATCTCCTTTTCCACCTATCCACTCCACCCTCTCCTCCCTGAACTATCACCTTCATCCCCTCCCCCACTCACCCACTGTACTCTATGCTCCTTTCTCCCCACCCCCACCCTCCTCTAGCTTATCTCTCCACGCTTCAGGCTCACTGCCTTTATTCCTGATGAACGGCTTTTGCCCGAAGCTACTTGGATGCTGCCTGAACTGCTGTGCTCTTCCAGCACCACTAATCCAGAATTTATTCCCCAATATTCAGCCTTGTAAAGCACCTCGTCCCTCAATTGCACCAGTTACATGAGAGTACACCCGGATGTGGAAATGGTGGCAGCTGCCAGGGCACTCACCTCAGGAGGTGCTAACGATGGTCACAGATCAACTACACTTTGCTGTTGATGAATCCCACAGTATTGTCTCTGACCTTCTCAGTGCCCCAGGTGGACAGTGGATGGCTCTTTCAAACGGGGGGGCATCTCCAGCCAAATTCAGGAATCCTTCTGCCCAGCTGCACCACGGACTTTGTCACTGGGTGGGTGGGTGCAAAATGAACCAGTATGATTGCTCACAGATTGCATCGGACCCTGCCCCTGATGCATTCATGGGTACACACCTGAGAGATTGTCACAGGTTACCCATAACTCCCTGGAAGGAGCCAGCTGTGTAGAAGTTTAGTGACATTCACAGCCACCAGAGAAGAATGGCCTCCTGCTCCTGCAGCCCTCAGGTCCTGCTCCAGCCTTTGGTATAGTTCCGTAACTGTGTCCCATGACACATGAAGCCTACGTTGGCACTGTGCTTTGTTAATGCCCAAGAAATGAAGCCTGCACTGCGTTATCACTTCCAAACTCTACATCTAGATCGAACACTGAACTTCATATAGCATTTGGTAGCAATTCTGTGATTCTGAAGTATTTAAATTGTTGCAAAATTGTTCTTTAAGATAGTAAACAACTGAGTTATAATTCATGACTAGGGACAACGCTACAAAAATGTGCCATTTTGTCAGTAGGTAATTTGACTCTATTATCTGAAAAAAATGGAAGAAGTAAACAGTTAGTTGGGACTGAGGGAAGGAAAACAATAATAGAAAGACCCAAGTACAGTGAAGTGATTTGCCCTTGTGGGCATTATCTCTACTCCACTTACAATAGTCAACAGTGTGGAAACTGCTAAAAGGAGAAATTCAACAAACAAGATTAAGGATGTTGTTGTAAAACTTTGTAAATCATTGGTTATGCTTCACATGGAGTATGTTGTCTAGTCTGGACATCATATCATTAGGAAGAATTTGATTTAATTTATTGTTGTCATATGTACAGTGAAAAGTTTTGTTTTGAGAGCAGTACATGCAGATCATAGCAAACAAGGACATATGGATCATAAGATGCTTAGACAGAGTGAGGCACACAAGGCTACAGCTGCACGGGAGGTGCAACAAAAGCAAGATCAACATTAGATTTGAAATTTGAGAGGTCCATTCAGCAGTCTGATAACAACAGGGAAGTAGCTGTTCTTGAACCTGTTGTGTTCAAGCTTCTGTATCTTCTGCCTGATGGATGAGGTTGGAAGAGAGTATTACTGTTCCACCTTACTTCCTGAAGTCAATGATCAGTTCTCTAGTTTTGCCAACACTGAGAAAGAGGTTGTTATCATTGCATCACAACACCAAGCACTCTACCTCCTTTCTGTATTCTGACTCATCTTTATTTGATATCCAGCCTACAATGATGGTGTCATCAGCAAACTTGTAGATGGCGTTCATATGAAATTTGGCTACGCAGTCATGGGTGTACAGGGAGTACAGTAAGGCGCTGAGTACACATCCTTTGAGGTGCTAAGTGTTGAGGGTCATTGTGGAGCAGGTGCAGTTGTCTATCTGCGATGATTGCGGTCTATGGTCAGGAAGCTAAGGATCAGCTACAGGGGATAGTGCTGAGGCCTAGGTCTTGGAGCTTTGAGATTAGTCTGGTAGGGATTATGATTTTGAAGGTGGAGCTATAGTCGATGAGTAGGAACCAAAAGAGAAAATGCTGGAAAATCTCAGGACGTCTGGCAGCATCTGTAAGGAGAGAAAAGAGCTGACGTTTCGAGTCTAACTGAACCTTTGTCAAAGCTAAAAAAAGGGAGAAATATGGAGGTGTTATACTAATGTTATAATGTTATACTAATGTTATACTAGGCTGAGAGAAGGTGAGTCATGGCTCCAGAAGCAAAGGTAGCAATAAAGAGGTGATAATGACAGTGCATAGAGAGATTATAGGGAGATTAGGAGCTGTGAATGACCAAGGCTGAAGCCAGTGCTATGTGACAAAATATGTGGGGGATTGGGGGGATGGGTGAAGCAGAGGCAAAATGGAAAACAGGGGAGCAATGAAAAGATCAAGGGCAGGAAACTGTCCTGACGGGGTGTCCAATTAGAGGTGGAATACGAAGGATGAAATGCAACTGTGGACCAGGACAGCTTTGAGAGAGAGTAAGTCGGTGCTGCTGGAGAGAGGTGTCGAGTGCTGGCATGGTCCTGAGTGTGGCTTTTAGGATGCAGCGAGAACAACAGTTGGAAATTAGTCAATGAGTAGGAAGCTGACGTAGGTGTCCTTGTTATCTCAATGTTCCAAGAACGAGTGCAGGATTAGGGAAAAGGCATCTGCTGTGGGCCTGTTTTACCAGTAGGCAAATTTCAGGGGATTAAGGCAGTCTGGGAAGCTAGAAATGATGTGGACCATGACTGACTTCTCAAGGCACTTCATGATAATGGAGGTCAGGACCATTGGGCAGTAGTTGTTGAGGCACTTTGCTGGTGTTTTCTTTGGTACTTGGATGATGGTGGTCTTCTTGAAGCAAATAGGGACGTCAGGTTGTAGCAAGGAGAGGTTGAAGATGTCAGCAGATACCAACTGGCTCACACAGGATCTGAGTGCACAGCCAGGGAGTCAAGACCCTGGTGAGAGCTCAGAACAAATTTGCTGGAATAGTACTTGGGACGAGGCAGTTCAGTATTGAGTAATTTAAAAAAGCTGGGATGGACCTCTTAGGACAAAGGAGGTTAGGGAGAGAGCTCATAAAAGACTTTTCAAGGGTTTTGACAGATATACAGTTTTGAAGATAACCAGTTTGTTAATCAGAGTATTAAGATAATAGACAGGAGAAACAGCGGGAAAGAAGAGGGGAGCATTTTGTTTTACACAAAGTGAGTTATTATAGTTTTGAATCCACAATTTGAAAGGGTGGTTGATGTAAATTTAATAATAGCTTTGAATGGGCTGGAAGATATACTATAAAAAGGCAATATTGCGGAGCCATGTGAGGTGAGTAGGGGATGAATTAGAAAACGTTTCCACAGAGCTAGCACAATAGGCTAGTGGCCTTTCTCTCTAGTGATGCATGATTCTTTGAAGAGGCTAGTACTGACAGTCTACAGTTCTTAGAGTGACTAAAACCAAGTTGTTTTTCTGGTGGCACTCACTTTCTGAGAACAAAGGAAAGAAAAACTGCTCCTTTAGAAAAAAAAACAGAAGAGGTTCTCAGCATTGAGATGTTGTGATGGTTTTGTGATGAGTTGACTTGTGAGAAAGGTGAGTTACATTGTTCATGGCGTGCGAGATAGGAACATTCGTAGCTGACAGCATTCACAGGGGCATATCAGAATAATAAGGATCAATGACAACAAGGATTTCCGTTAGAGTCAGCGATATCAAGAATTTTCTTTCCCTGAAATAAGAACAGGAGAAAAAACAAAAAACCCCAATAATCATCCAGGTTCCATCAATTACAGTGAGAAATAAGTTCGAAGAATGCAATGTAAGGTTCAATGACCTGCAAAGCTAACAAAGTAGTGACATTTTCCAATTAGCATGTCACAGTTCCGTCAGTACCCATTTACTATACAGCTAACTTCTTTAGGTTAGACTTGGACTTGCCCTATCTTTCTTCAGCCATTTTCCACATAAAGTTTAGGACTCAACTAATTGAGATTTCTGCTGCCCAACTGCTGTCAGGATTGACATGTTTTTCTTTCTATTTTAAACAAGTGAAAACACTCAGGCAGCGTACTTTTCAATCCTGGGATATATCTTTTACAGGTTCAAACACAGAGAAGGACAGATCTGTTTGTTACTTTATCCAAAGACAAATAAACACTGAGTAAAATAAAGCTTGGGGTCATTAAAAGAGCCTACATAAGAGTTGAATGAGACACTAGAAATAGAGCGAAAAAGACTGAATGTCGCTAAAACTGCTTTGAGATGGAGCAATCTCTGTGGCTCTGCTTAGAGTAAGTTAGCTGAACTTCTCTTTCACAAGTAGGGCTTGCATGCCATGTCCATTTCTGGGCACCGCAAGTTAGAAAAGATGTCAAGTTTGAGGGTCCTCATGGGAGATTTGCTGGAATGGTACCACAGATTAAGGGTTTCAGTTGTGTGGAGAGATGTGAAAAGCTGCGATTGTTTTCCTCTTAGCAAAGAAGAATAAAGGAACATTTAGTTCAGGGTTTTCAAGCTTAAAATGAGCTTTGATACAATAGATATGCAAAACTGTTTCCATTGACCAGGGAGTTAAAACAATGTGGAGAAGGAAAAACAGACATAAGTGACAATTGTTTTCACATGTCCTTGGGTGGCATGGTGGCTCAGTGGTTAGCACTGTTGCCTGTGTGGAGTTTGCACATTCTCCCCGTGTCTGCGTGGGTTTCCTCCGGGTGCTCCGGTTTCCTCCCACAGTCCAAAAATGTGCAGGTTAGGGGAATTGGCCATGCTAAATTGCCCATAGTGTGAGGTGCATCATTCAGAGAGGAATGGGTCTGGGTGGGTTACTCTTCGGAGGGTCGGTGTGGACTTGTTGGGCCAAAGGGCCTGTAAGTAATCTAATCTTAACAAGCACAGCTCTTGACTCTGTAACAGAGATCATTCCGATATGCCCCTATCGCTGTGCTTTCAATTCCAAGAGACACAGACCTCAGCATATCCATTGGTATTCTTCAAAATAGATTGTCCATTTTCTGTTTAATTCTAGGAATTACTTTCTTATACACACTGGGCCCCATTGTGGCTGATGTCCTTATCTGGTGAGCTATTGATGAAACCTCTGCTGATATTCAATCAGTCCTAGCAATGTTCAATCCATATGTTAACCCTAAGAAGAGCCTAGTTATTCAACATATCAGCTTCAACCAGAGGAATCAGTGAACTCTTTTATTAATGATGAATATTGATTGAGCAGTTTCTGCAAAAGGACACATTGAGGGCTCAGCTTTTTTTTTATTCTTTGATGATAAACTCTATGATTATTTTTGCAGTTTGAAGCAGGCAGACCGATATACAAAGCAGATGGAATTGGGTACTGTGGATGCTGGAGATTAGAGTCAAGATTAGAGTGGTGCTGGAAAAGCACAGCAGGTCAGGCAGGAAGCGGGAAAATTGATGTTCCGGGCAAAAGCCCTTCATCAGGAATTCCTGATGAAGGGCTTTTGCCCAAAATGTTGACTTTCCTGCTCCTTTGATGCTGCCCGACCTGCTGTGTTTTTCCAGCACCACTCTAATCTAAGATATACAAAGCAGGCCGAGTGAAGAGGGGGAATTAAGGGTGTGATTTGCTGTGACTCTCAACTCAATCCAAGCCTGTTTGTTGGCTAGGTCCAAAGAGATTTACGCTGCATACTGATCAAAACTAGCCATAAGCAGGGATAGAAGCGAGAAGCATAATTTTGAAATGCCATCATTCTGTAACATAGATGGCAAATTGTATATGGGATGTACACTATACTTCTACAGAATTACTCAACTTCAAGATCACCTGTGAGAGGCAAATGGTGGTGAGCTACCATCTTGAACTGTTGCAGTCCTTGGCGTATAGGGGTTTCAAAAGTGACAGCAAAGAAATGGCAATACAGCTCCAGGTCAGAATTGTGAGTGAGTTTGAGGAGAACTTGCAGGTGATGACATTCCACTGCAGGGTGGCTCAGTGGTTAGCATTGCTGCCTCACAGCGGCAGGGACCCAAGTTCAATTCCAGCCTTTGGAGACTGTATGGAATTTGCACATTCTCCCCAAGTCCACGTGGGTTTCCTCTGGGAGCTCTGGTTTCCTCCCACAGTCCAAAGATGTGCAGGTTAAGTGGATTAGCCATGCCTAATTGCCCACAGTGTCCAGGGATGTGTACGTTAGGTGGATTAAGCATGGGAAATGCAGTGTTACAGAGATCCAATGGGGAACTGGGGTGGGATGCTGTTCAGACTCCCAGTGAAGATTCAAAGGGCTAATTGGCCCCTTCTCAGATTGTAGGGTTTCAATGATCTGCTGCCCTTATTGGTTTAGGTGGTCAAGGTAATCAAAGAGCTTTGGTGAGTTGCTAAAGTGCCTCTTGCAGATGAGACCTTTTACTGCCACTGTGTGTCAATAGTGAAGAGAATGACAGTTGAAGATAGTGGATAGGATGCCAGTCAAGTCGACTGCTTTGGTTGAGATGGTGCTAAATATCTTGAGCTTTGTGGAAATGGTGCTCATCAAGGCAAGTGGAGACTATTCCTCCATATTCCTGATCTGAATCTTGTCAATAGTGAACAAAGACTGGGGAGACCAGGAGGGGAGTTATTTGTCACAGAATTCCTAACCCCTGACTGACTTTGTTGTCACAGTATGTTATATGCCCGGTCCAGTTCCGTTTCTGGTCAATGGTAATACTTAGGATGTCGATATTAAGAACGGTGGCAACACTTACCTACCAGATGTTACAGATTGCCTGGTCATATTGAATCTGATGAGAGATGACATGGTCCCAGAAGATCAATGGGAACTACCTTGTGGCCACTTATGTGCAGAGCTGGACCCCAGCAATCAGTATGGTGTCTGTCATTTCTAAGTCCATTGAGGACTTCCTTTCCTTCTGTTCACTTGTCACAGTCAAGGGATCCATTATTGTCAGTTGCTTTCCTAAAACAGTCAGGGCAGTGGTTGGGATTTAATTTTAAAGGGAATGTTTATCTCTCTATGATGGACAACCATTCCAAATGGATAGAGAACAGCAACTTCAATACCATAATGGCCAACACAGTCAGAAAAATTTGGAATGTTTTTTTCTATCCCTGGAATCCTGACGAGGTTGTTTCAGACAATGAATCATTGTTTGTGAATAAATTCTTAAAGAGATCTTTTGTGACTAAGGGTCTTACAATGTCACAAACTTGTTCCTCCATTCTCTAGCAAATGGAGAAGCTAAGACTTAACTTTACTCACCTACAGAGCCAGAGTAATGGCCTTTCATTATCAGAGTTACTGATCAGCAAGCACTTCAAGGAGGAAAACTGCCAAAGCATATCATATCAAAGGACTATGGCAGAGTGAGGACCTTTCAACGAGGTCACAGAGATAAGCAGACAAGTTGATACAGTTCTCAACATTGAGCTGAAATACTACTTCCTTTCAGTACCAGGGAAGTGAGTTCAGATGTGGGTCAAAAGATGTAATGGCAAAATTCGCCAATGGACAGCTCTACCATGATCTTACAGTGTCCACACTTCACTTGTTGCACCCAAGAAGAGCAGAGAAGGTCTAATTCCAATACTTTCAAACACAGATGATCCTTTGAATTATCTTCAAGGCTTGGACAATGCTACTGAAATGGCCACACTCATTTGCATCACGTACGATTTGAGATTGCCCTTCTGTGTCATCACAAATGCCAAGATCAGGGACAACTGGAAGACCACCATAGCATTGAATCTCTGAACAGATTTGAAGGGAGTTGATGAGGTTGGAAATACATTTTTCAGTCCATAGTACTAATATACTCAGGGAAGGTGTAGAATAAGGTTCGATGGCAATGCAAATGACCCTCTGAGGTAGGTTGTGATGTAACTGTGATCTCATAAGCCATGTGATAAAGACAATGCCAGAAGACTGGAATGTGTGCACCTTTGGACAGAGATACCTGTCGGAAGATCCTCTTGTGGGAGATCTGACCTGAGATTATTGGAACAGGAGAACCTATATTAAAACCCAGCACAATTATTTCCAGGCTAGACTATCTGGATAGAGATCAAAGAAAGCTGATTCACAGTTCATTGATGAGAAAATGATACATACACTAATGCTGGAAATCAGTTTGGCACTGAGTCGATTGAGAAGTATGCAGTTCCAGTTGAAACATTTTTTGGAACCGTTTTCCTTTACTTTTGTTTTCACCTTTTATTTTTCACTTGCAACTTTTGCCCTATACCATATTTCTGTAAATTACAAAGCTTGTAAAATGTTTTCCACCCAAATGGTTTTCAGTTAAGAGAGAGAGGATTACTAATCTTGTGTAGCTTCGAAATGACAATTAGATATCATTTTTGCTCACCGTGACAGTCTCAGGGAGTTTACTTGAGATTATACTGACACATATATAAGGAAATCATCTGATCCAAAATTCTATTTAACATTTGGTTACAATTTACCAAAGTGAATCTTTTGTGAGCCATGACTCACATCACATTAGTTTACATTTATTTAATCAGTTTCCATGGTTTTACAATTTTGTAACTACAGTCCTGCTGAGAACTTGGAAACAAATCAGTACATTTGTATGGCTCGAATATAGATACATTTAAAACTTCTTTCGATTTGATTCCCCAGAAAATTCCAAGTGTATTTTCTCAAAGATCTTTCATCACTCCCCATTCCTGACTCCCGGCCAAATGTTTTCTCCAGAGGCAACTTGATACAATTCCAGTTGGAATGGGCAATCAATATAATCCCCATTCCATATGGACTGCATACAACATAGACTTCCATGAGCATATCACAGCAAACACGCGCAGTAGATGTCAAAACTCAATGATTGGAAATTATTTTGAAAGGAATTACACTTTAGTTCTGAAATTCAGCTCCAGTCAAATGTCTCAGTGGGTCAGCTACTTTCTCACTTCCGTAGCCTCTTACACTCCTATTGCCTTCCACACACTCAATCTACACAAATCCTCACAAAACAACATGTTCAACATACTAAGAAATAACAACATGTGTGGCAGGCTCCATTCACTCTGTCTCCACGGTGAACTTACTTCCTTACCTGCTCTCAACAAGAATAGTCTGATGAATTGCTCAATCCCATTAATACCAATGCTAAAAGGTGGTTAAATTATACCCACACGTTGTATTCGCATAAAAGATTAAAAGATGACCTAACTGAAGTATCTACAATATTAGACAGTTTGATAGAGTAGATAGGGGGCAACTACTTCCTCTCGGTCAAGGGTGACGATGGGTATTTTTCCATGTGAAGGCAGGCCAAGATCTGAAACATTGCTGTAAAAACCTATTGGGGCAGACACAATAAATAATTCAATATGAGATCAATCATTTTATATGAAGACAGCTAATTAGAATTAATCCACAGACCAGTCGGGATGTTGGAATGGACTTCAAAAACTGAACTTACTTGTGTTGCTACATTCCTGAAGTGTATATACTAGCTTCTTTCAGACTGGGCATCTTTAGATATCTAAGATCAGGACTACATAGCCTGTTGAACCTATTTATTGTAAGTTGTGAATTTTCTCAATGAGATTCCTCACAAACACAGAGCTCTCAGCATGCTGACCATGACACAATCACCCCCTGGTCTGCACCAGAGTAAGGTTGTAACTCTTAAACTTTGTCATTCAAAACAAAAAGGCAACCAATCAGACTACTAGCTCTGACAAAAAAAACACAATTGTTCTCAAACTCAGCCAGTGTTCTCTGGGATGTAAGAGTGGAATAATATTGATTTTGATCTGATTTGATTCACTGTCTTGATTTGGCGTACATGGTCATGGGTGCACAGGAGTTGCACAAAGCAAGATCAACATTATTCATTCAGCAGACTAATGACCGCAGGGAAGAAGCTGTTCTTGAACCTGTTGGTGCCAGTGTTCAAGCTTCTATATCTTCTGCCTGACGGACGAACGCGGGAGAGAATATTACCAGGGTGGGAGAGGTCTTCGATGATGTTAGCAGCCTTTCCCCATCAACGAGAGGTGTAGACAGAGTCCATGGATGGGAGTTTGGCTTCTGTGGTGGTGTGGGCTCTGCCCACATCTCACTGTAGCTTCCTCCAGTCCTGGCAGAGCCGTTACTGTATAATGCCAGCAAGTATACTTTCTATGGTGCATCTGTAAAAGTTGGTGAGGGTCCTTATGGACATGCTGCATTTCCTCAGCTTCCTGATTGGTTTGAAGCTAATATTACTGCAATGAAACCTATCTCTTAGAAGCAGGAAGATTCTGAAAGCATTAAGAGTTACTCTAAATCCAAAAGACTTATGGCTGCAGTTTCGTTTCATCATTTCCAGGATATACAAATGACCTTTAACACAGGGAATACTGGGGACAAGAATAATAGAATGAAAGAGACAACACATTCATCAGCAAACAAAACAGCTTCGCTGGGGTCAAAGGCAGACGAGGTCATCACCGGCTTCAATAAGCAGTTGCAGAAATTGACAATAGACAATAGACAATAGACAATAGACAATAGATGCAGGAGTAGGCCATTCAGCCCTTCGAGCCTGCACCGCCATTCAATATGATCATGGCTGATCATTCCCAATCAGTATCCTGTTCCAGCCTTATCTCCATAACCCTTGACTCCACTATCTTTAAGAGCTCTATCCAATTCTTTCTTAAATGAATCCAGAGACTGGGCCTCCACTGCCCTCTGGGGCAGAGCATTCCACACAGCCACCACTCTCTGGGTGAAGTAGTTTCTCCTCATCTCTGTCCTAAATGGTCTACCCCGTATTTTTAAGTTGTGTCCTCTGGTTCGGCACTCCCCCATCAGCGGAAATATGTTTCCTCCTGCCAGAGTGTCCAATCCTTTCATAATCCTATACGTTTCAATCAGATCCCCTCTCAGTCTTCTAAACTCAAGGGTATACAAGCCCAGTCGCTTCAGTCTTTCCGTGTAAGGCAATCCTGCCATTCCAGGAATTGACCTCGTGAACCTACGCTGCACTCCCTCAATAGCCAGAATGTCTTTCCTCAAATTTGGAGACCAGAACTGTACACAGTACTCCAGGTGTGGTGTCACCAGGGCCCTGTACAGCTGCAGAAGCACTCTTGCAGAATACTCAATCCCTCTTGTTATGAAGGCCAGCATACTATTAGCCTTCTTTACGACCTGCTGTACCTGCATGCTTACCTTCATTGACTGGTGGACAAGAACACCCAGATCTCTCTGAACAGCCCCTTTACCTAATTTGATACCATTGAGGTCGTAATCTGCCTTCCTGTTCTTGCCACCAAAGTGGATAACCATACATTTATCCACATTAAACTGCATCTGCCATGCATCTGCCCACTCACCTAACTTGTCCAGGTCACCCTGTAATCTCCTAACATCCTCATCACATTTCACCCTACCACCCAGCTTTTATCATCAGCAAATTTGCTAATGTTATTGCTGATACCATCTTCTATATCATTTACATATATTGTAAAAAGCTGCGGTCCCAGCACGGATCCCTGCGGTACCCCACTGGTCACTGCCTGCCATTCCAAAATGGAGCCGTTAATCACTACCCTTTGTTTCCTATTAGCCAACCAATTCTCTATCCAATCTAGTACTTTGCCCCCAATACCGTGCGCCCTAATTTTACTCACTAACCTCTTGTGTGGGACTTTATCAAAAGCTTTCTGAAAGTCCAGGTACACTACATCCACTGGATCTCCCTCGTCCATCTTCCGAGTTACATCCTCAAAAAATTCAAGAAGATTAGTCAAGCATGATTTCCCCTTCATAAATCCATGCTGACTCTGTCCTATCCTATTATCCAGATGTGCCGTAATTTCATCCTTTATAATAGACTCCAGCATCTTTCCCACCACTGAGGTCAGACTAACTGGTCTATAATTTCCTGCTTTCTCCCGCCCACCCTTCTTAAAAAGTGGCACAACATTAGCCGCCCTCCAATCCTCAGGAACCAACCCCAATTCTATTGAACTCTGGAAAATAATCACCAGCGCATCCACGATTTCCCGAGCCACCTCCTTCAGTACCCTGGGATGCAGGCCATCAGGTCCCGGAGACTTATCAACCTTCAGACCTAACAGTCTCTCCAACACCAAATCCTGGCAAATATAAATTCCCTTAAGTTCAGGTCCTTCAGCCACTGTTACCTCAGGGAGATTGCTTGTGTCTTCCCCAGTGAACACAGATCTGAAGTACCTATTTAATTCCTCTGCTATTTCTTTGTTCCCAGTAATATATTCCCCTGTTTCTGTCTTCAAGGGCCCAATTTTTGTCCTAACCATTTTTTTGCCTTGGACATACCTAAAAAAGCTTTTACTATCCTCCTTTATATTCTTGGCCAGTTTACCTTCGTACCTCATTTTTTCTCTGCGTATTTCCTTCTTACTAATCCTCTGTTGTTCTTTAAAAGCTTCCCAGTCCTCAGTTTTCCCACTTATCTTCACTAAGTTATACTTTTTCTCTTTTAACTTTATATGTTTCTTTACTTCCCTCGTCAGCCACGCCCGCCTATGTCTCCACCTGGGATCTTTCTTCCTTTTAGGAATGAACCGATCCTGCAACTTCTGCATTATACACAGAAATATCCGCCATTGTTCCTCCACGGTCTTCCCTGTTAAGGTATTGCACCATTGAACTTTGGCCAGTTGCTACCTCATAGCTCCATATTTCCCTTTATTCAACTGAAATATTGTCACTTCCGATTGTACCCACTCCCTCTCAAATTGCAGATTGAAGCTTATTGTATTATGGTCACTACTTCCCAATGGCTCCTTCACTTTGAGGTCACTGACCAATTCAGGTTCATTACACAATACCAGATCCAGAATCGCCTTATCCCTGGTCGGCTCCAGCACCAGCTGCTCTAAAAATCCATCTCTGAGGCACTCCACAAAGTCTCTTTCTTGAGGCCCGGTACCATCCTGATTCTCCCAGTCTACCTGCATGTTAAAATCCCCCATAACAACTGTAGTAACATCTTTGCGACAAGCCAATTTCAGCTCCTGATTCAACTTACATCCGACATCCAGACTACTGTTTGGGGGCCTGTAGATGACTCCCATGAGGGTCTTTTTACCCTTAGTGTTTCGAAGCTCTATCCACACTGACTCTACATCCCCTGACTCTAGGTCCCCCCGCGCAAGGGACTGAATATCCTCCCTTACCAACAAGGCCACCCCACCCCCTCTGCCCGTCAGTCTGTCCTTACGATAGCACGTGTAGCCTTGAATATTCATTTCCCAGGCCCTGTCCCCATGAAGCCACGTCTCAGTTATCCCCACAATATCGTATCTGCCAATTTCCAAAAGAGCCTCAAGCTCATCCACCTTGTGTCTAATGCTTCGTGCATTCATATATAGAATTTTTAATTTGTTACTGCTCTCACCCATCCCCTCAACCCTTACTTCACTCAACTTTACAGCATGATGCCTTTTCCAGTTTTCTGCCTCCTTGATACAGTTGTCTTTCTTGACTTCTCTTGTTCTAACTACCCCTTCAATTTCCTTTTTAAACATCCAGCTTGTCCCCTCCCCCCCGCTACTTAGTTTAAATGTAGCGGTGTTGCAGCAGAAAACCTGCCTGCCAGAATGCTGATCCCTGATCTATTAAGGTGCAAGCCGTCTCTCTTGTAGAATTTATGGTTACCATAAAATATACCCCAGTGATCCAAGAACTTGAAACCTTGCTTCCTGCACCAGTTCCCCAACCACACGTTCAAGTCCATTATCTCCCTGTTTCTGGCCTCTCCAGCCTGAGGAACTGGAAGCAAACTGGAGATAACCACCTTGGACGTCCTGCTTTTTAGCCTTCTTCCTAGTTCTCCGAAGTCTCGCTGTAGTATGTTCCTCCTCTTCTTCCTGACATCATTTGTGCCGACGTGTACCACCACCTCGGGCTCTTCACCCTCGTCCTTGAGGATGTCCTGCACTCTGTCCGAGATGTCTTTCACTCTAGCACCAGGAAGGCAACACACCATCCTTAAATCCCGTCTGCTGCCACAAAAACCCCGGTCAGTTCCTCTCACGATGGAGTCCCCTATTACCACGGCTCTGTGCGATGTCCGACTCTTCCGCTCTGCTTCTGCGGCAACTTTTGATTGACAAACATGGCCGCCTTGTGAACTGGCAGTGTCATCAGACTCTACTGTGTCCAAAAGCTTCAACTTGTTCCTGACAGGTACTTCTCCCGGCGTCTCTTGCACCTGTCTCCTCTCTGCCTTCCTCATCGTCTGCACTCTTCTGCTCTCTTCTGACATGATTGGTGTAATCACATCACTGAAGGTCTTGTCCAGAAAGATCTCGTTCTCTCGGATGAGCCTAAGGTCTTCGAGTTCTTTCGTCAGTGCTGCAATATGCTCGGTCAATTGCTGAATGTGCGCACACTTTCCACACATATACGAGCCAGACACACCAGATTCGTTGACCTGCCACATCAAACACGTAGTGCACTGAACCAGCTGAGCAGTCATGTCTTCACCCTCTTCAACTGTGGTGTAATCTCTTTACTCAACCTCCTTATCAAGATTCCTGAGCTGAAGCCTCACTCTTCGATCTAAACTTCCTTAGACCCTCTTCCTATGGCAAGTCTGTGGACTCTTAATTAAGGTTAGAGGAGGAGGGAGGGAGGGAGACCCTACTTTGTAGGACCTGGGGTTTAGAACACACCCACTCTAATAACAATCACTTACCTTCCCGACCGGCTTTGCGCTCCGTCTGAACTTCCGCCCAGCTCCCGCCGCTCTCTGCTGCGAAAATTGGTGCTTGAAACAGTCCAAAGATGTGCAGGTTAAGTGAAATGACCATGTTAAATTGCCCGTAGTGTTAGGTGCATTGGTCAGGGGTAAATGTAAGGGAATGGGTCTGGGTGGGTTGCTCTTTGGGGGGATCGGTGTGGACTTGTTGGGCCGAAGGGCCTGTTTCAACACTGTAGGGAATCCAAAGAAAAAAAATCAACTCTCGTGCTCCTCAGATGCTGCCTGACCGGCTGTGCTTTTCCAGCACCACACTCTTCGACTCTGATCTCCAGCACCTGCAGTCCTCACTTTCTCCTAGTTAATTGCGACCTTGAGTTGTAATGTAGTGAATACATGGTCACTGAGGAAGTTCTAGACATTGCAGAGACCCTGTCGGCTATGAAAGAACTGGGTAGAAAATCCATTGTGAAGGAAATTAATAAAGCTACTGATTTTAATTGTTTATGTTGTATCTCCTCCAAATACCAGCATGCAAAACTGACTCTCTTGCAAAAGCTGCACAAATTTCAGAGATGTGGTAGTGCTTGAAGATATTCATAATACAAATTGTGTGACCCTATATGAGAACAAAGGTGATCACATTAATCAACATATCTCCTTGCCGAGCATCATGGAACAAGTAATTGGCCCTTATCAGATAGTAAATCCCAGCTGAATGCTTGAATCCCAGTGTGGTTGAAGCTGGAGGATTTCTGTTTAACTTGATCTTTTCAGCATGGCAAAGGAAATGCCAATACAAAGGAGATCACTAGGTATGACCTTTACCAAAGTATTTGACTTCGTGAGCAGAATGGCCTAAATAAGCTGCTGAAATAAATTAGTTTCCTACTGAAATATCTCAGGGTGATCACTCCTTTCCAGGAAGACATGACAGCTCAAGTCAACTATAAGGGGGTATATTTGGAAACGTTGTGATTCACAGAGAGGTTAAACAGGCTCTTGTATTGATATTGTCCCTGTTGGTATGTCCTTTGCTTTGCTTCTGTCATATACTGTTAGTTCATCTTGAGAGAATATCGATTTAGTATCAGAACTAATAGAAAGCTGTTCAGTGTTGATCTCATGAGACTCAAGGCTAAAATCTGTAAAGTCCCCTTCAGCGAGTTCCTTTATGTTGATGATACTGTCCAGTCTATACCAAGGAGCACCTTCTGTGGCAAATGGACAGATCTTCTCAAGCCTATGAAATTGTACTTGACCATCAGTATTAGGAAGACAGGATGCTCTCCATGCTGCCATCTATCAGCATTGGCAGTACGATGCTGGAGGGCATTGGCAACATCATACGCCGAGACTATGCAACCACCAAAGCTTTCACTTTTAATGATATTAACACAATGCTGATTGCATTTTGATATTTTGGATATTTGTAATGCTTGTGTCTTGTTTTAATTTGTTTTTGAATGTGGTAAAATGCAACCAGTTGTGAAGTGGACCAATGTCCTGAGATTGAAACTGAGTGGTAGGAAGATGGAGCTACAAAGGGAGATTAATTGTAACTGAATATATCATATAACAATGTTGTCTCTCTCTCTCTCTCTCTCGGACATGCGCGTGTGCACACACAAACTCTATCACCCTCACAGGCATCAAGTTCCAAATTCCCACCACCCTCTTTTTTTCTCTCACATCCTCTCCAAATCTATCAACCTTAAACCCATGTCCCCTTAGTCCTTGATCCCTCTACCACGAGGAAATTTCCTTTCTATCCAGCCTGTCTGTGCTGCTCATAATTTTATAAATCTCAATCATGTGTTCTCTCAAGCTCCTCTGCTCCAAGGCAAACAACTCTAGTCTCCAATTTCCAGTCCAATATTTCTTCATCACTGATCCTGTCTAGCTCAAGCGATTGGTAAATCTCTTCTGCATCCTCTCCAGTGCAATCACATTCCTCCTATATTGTGAATTACAGAATTGCACACAATACATTAGCCGTGACTTAAACTACTTTTTACATAGTTCTATCATAACCGCCTTGCTCTTAAACTCTATTCCCTAGCCTATAAAGGTAAGCGTCCCAATGCCTTCTTAACCACTTACCTAAATGTCCTGCTAAATTAAGAGTCTGATGGACATGCACACCAAGGTCCCTCTGATCCTTGGTACTTCCCTGGGTCACCATTCATTGTGTATTCCCTGGTTTTGTTTGCGCTGTACAAGTGCATTACCTCACACTTATCTGGATTGACTTCCATTTACAAGTGATCAGCCTTTGTGACCTTTCTGTAACCTTCTGTAACCTAAGGCTATCCACTCTATTTGCCAACTTACCAATTTTCATATCATTCACAAATTTACTGGTCAATCTTCGGACATTCAGGTCTAAATCATTTATATATACTACAAAGAGGAAAGACCCCACACTGATCTCTACGGAACATCAATGGACACAGGCTTCCAGTCACAAAAGCAGCCCTCGCAACCATGACCATCTGCTTCCTGCCATCTCAGCCAATTCTGGATCTGATTTGATACATTGCCTTGGATCCCATGGGTCCTTACCTTTGATATCAGTCTCCTACCTGACACCTTATTAAAAGCCTTGCTGAAGTCCAAGTAAACGACATGAAATGCATTGCCCTCACCTCTACATCTGGTCACCTCTTTGAAAAGTTCAATCAAGTCGGCCGGACATGATCTCCTGTTAACAAAACCCTTGCTGACTATTCCTGCATAATCCTTGTCTCTCCAAGTGCAGATTAATTCTGTCCATCAGAATTGCTTCCAATAATTTCTCCAGCACTGAGATTGAACTGACCGGTCTGTAGTTTTATACCTTGCTCCTTTCTTGAAGGATCACTTTGACTGTCCTTCAGTCCTCTGGTACCTCTTCTGTGGCCAGAAAGGAACTGAAAATTATTGCTTCCACCCCTGCTACTTCCTGCTTTGTTCCACGCAACAGCCTGGTCGACAGGAACTGATCAAAACCAGAACAGATGGGGTGTGTGTGTGTGTGAATAGCTTCGTTCTGTCAAAATACAGAAGTCACACCTATTGTTGACATTACAGATGTAGACACCACTTGCTAAGAGAAGGATTTGTGGTTCTACATAGTCAGGATTGGTAGCCAATCGGATCACCTGATAAATGTATTGCCTTGTACGATAAGGGACCATGGTGAGAAAGGGTTATAAAGCTGCAGCCCTCAAAGACACTGCCACAGCCAGACGTATGGTTTGTTTAATCATAGGAAGACATATGGAGAATTCATTGACAGAATGATCATCTGGTAATGAACTCTTGTGTGCAGGATCTCACTGAGTGACTGGCGTTGTGACTGCATGCTTCCTTGCATAGAGAGTTAACAAAGGGTTAGCACTTGATGTAGAAATCATGCCCAAAGTTTAACTTGTGTCATCAATACCTCGGGATATGGGGTGAGGACATTGGATGAAAGGGAGAGGCCCAGTTGAAGGGTCATACAATATACATCACAAAGGCTGCAGCTGGAATGGCCAAGCTGAGAAAGAGAGTGCGGTAACCTGCTGGTGAACATAAATTTATCCAGCCTGCATGCTTAGCGCAATTCTCTATATTGGTGACACCTGAATAATATATGCTAGGCAGAAGAAAACAATTAAAAGTTTTCACCTTCACTATCCCAGATCAGTATCATCAGTTTCATATGGCAGGATCAGCTCTCTAACTCAGTATGCTATTTTGACCAGCACGCTCCTGACAAATCACCATGCCAGTATTGGTACAGGCAGCCAGATTCACCAGGTAAATGGTGGGCATATTCCCAAAGGCCCTCTGGCAGGTGAGTTGGCCATCCTGTGTCATGAACTAAAAGCGATGGCTGCAATGTCTGGAGCTGACTGTCAGGAAGAGGCGAAATGAAGCAAAGAGATCAGCTGGGAGAAAGTGAGGACTGCAGATGCTGGAGATCTGAGCTGAAAAATGTGTTGCTGGAAAAGCGCAGCAGGTCAGGCAGCATCCAAGGAACAGGAGAATCGACATTTTGGGCATAAGCCCTTCTTCAGGAAGGGTTTATGCCTGAAACGTCGATTCTCCTGCTCCTTGGATGCTGCCTGACTTGTTGCGCTTTTCCAGCAACACATTTTTCAGAAAGAGATCAGCTGGTCAAGAAGTGATGTCAGAGGACCCCATGGCCAGCAAATCATGCATTTTCTACACCCCCCACACGCCCACACTCCCCCATCTCACACTCCTCCCACATCCTACTCACGCCCCCCCACCCCACACACCCCCCACCCCACATACCCCCAAGCCACCCCATCCCCCACACCCCACAACCCCCACACCCTAATCACACCCCCCACTCCACACACCCCCCCACCCCACCGCACACCCCACCCCCACCCCCACACCTAACCCCCCCACAACCTCCAATCCCCCCACACCCTTTGTGATAACATTTGAGCACCACGAGAGGAGGGCCTATTCCTGGCTTGCAACAAAAATTGTGAGAGACAATTCACCGTAAGCCTCCACGGTCTGTGGATCTTTTTCAACAAATGCTGTAACTGAAAATGGGTAAAGTCAGCCCCCGGGAATATGCTGCTGTTTTATTAATCTCGGTTTGTAGTTTATGTAACGAGGAATGTTTGCATCGCACAAGAAATAGGAGCTTGAATTGATCAAATATCAATAAATCAGAATTGCTGTTTAAAATTAATGCTATTCTCATTGATATGGGCTTTCATTCAAAAATCACAAACAGGTATTTGCATTGCCCAGGTCCAGGTTTCTGAATAAGATTGAATTTGATGGTTTGGTTACATAACCTGCACTGTTAGTTTGACTTTTAAAAATACTGTCACCTATATAACCACCCCAGTGTTAGAAGCATCCCATTAAGATCGAATTAGAACTCTGTTTCCCTTTAGTGAAATGACTTGAGGTGGATTCAAGGAGGGTTCCAATGGCTTCACTTTGTTTCTGAGCAATGAGCTAGTTTCCTACCAATGATGATTGCAAGCTGGTTTCCCGAATGTGTCACATATCCCCAGAGAGCAATTGCCTCCAGACAATTAGACTGCTCTCACTATGTGCAGCTGAGTATGGGGATGGGTGTTAAGTCAAGTTTAAAATCTCTTTGTGGGACCTAAAGGAGCACTTCTCCACCTAGTGCAACAATGACAATATAGTGAAACATATTCAAGTTGCACTAGAGCATTATAAATCAAAATGTCACATTGAACCACACAAGGAGATATTGACCTGAGGACCCCAAGATGAGACAGTGTAACTCATGCTGCTGATGTATGACATGACCTGGAGAAATTCCTGACATGCCCACACATATTACTTGCATGGAAAGAGTACTGACTTCCAATGTGCTGGACCGCTGCAGCTTTCCCTATGTGAGTGGGGTATGGAGGCCATGAAGTAAGTATAATTATGAATGAGGAGTGCAGTTCTAAGTGCAGCTGCTTGGTTTTCAAGGCACTCTAGTACCACAGCATCCCTGTAATACCCAATATCTTCAGCCCCAGTCTGCAATCCCTCACAATGCTCAGTGCTCACTTCCCCGAAATACACAAAGCCAAATATTTTGTAGAACAAAAGGAAATGAGATGTGATGGGAAGACATTGATGAGCTACTAAATCAGCTTTTGATGAATAAAATATTGCTTTCAATTTCATGAAAATAACATGGAATTATTGTCAAAATTACATTCAATTCATTCAGACACTCAGAGGTGCCTCAGCAGGATTACAGGAGGATTAAAATAGATTAGTCATCATCTCTACTGGCTGCTGCCCATGAAGACAGAACATGTCTGACAATGGTCTGCTTCTGGCCCCATGGCTTCTGGCCAGCTCCTCCATCTTCTTTGTTCTTTTGCTCCTTCATCTCCTTGAACTCTTGAAGGACGTCAAAATCACAAATTGTGGTGTGATGCTCCCCTTGTCTGGATGAGTGCAGTTCCAAGAATACTCACTGATGCTGAGTCAAAACCCTGGAACATCCTTCTGAACCGCACTGTGGGTTTTTCTATAGCACATGTATTGTGCGGATCAACAGGGCAGCTCACCAGCACTTTATGAAGGACAATTAAGGATGCATGACAAATGCTGTCCTTGCTAATGACATCTACATCCCATGAATAAATAAAATGTTCACTTTCGCACAAACAGAAACTTACCCACTCTCCATTGCTGAAGCTTACTTTCAGTCTCTTGCCTGGGGAAGGTAAGCTGCCCAAGGGCATCCACCCAATGGAAGCAGTGGTCTCCTTATAGTCCTGCCACAGCTCCTGAAATGGAACTGCATTGGAGCAGCAGGACCGACAAAGATACACGCACAGCGGCAACTAATGGAGCCCACAGGGATAACCAGTTACATTTAAATACAATGTTCGATTCTCTAATTTAGGGGTTTGGTTTGGAATGTTAGTTCTGAAGATTTTTGTTTTGCCATAACAGGGGTGTTTTGAGAGTGACAGAGAGAAAGCACGGGGTGCAATTGTTGAACAACCTTTGCAGAGGAAATAACAATAAAAATGAACAGCATTGCTAAAAGATCACTATTCTGTTCACACAGGAGCTCCGTTTTGAATATGCATGACAAGACAGACCGGTATATGGCATTCACAGATTTTACTGCTTTTTTTTACTTCTGGCTTGGTTCTATTGCTGAAAGTGAAGTTGGATGAGATGCTGACAGGCAGCGTGGTCGGAAATGGCTTGCTTCCATCCTTCCTGATTGCCCTTCTCCTAATCATCTCTCTCTTCCTCAATGGCTCAGTCCTCTTGGTAATGATGTTGAGCAAAATGCAGCAGACCTGTCTTGAATCTTGGTCCCAACTCTACCGTGTATTGCAGTGCGCCCCTGGAGTAGTTTTAGATGGTGGAAACATTGCTTTAGTATGTAATTTCTTCTGATCTAGTGACAGCATGGGATTTAATGTATGCAAACTACTCACAAGTGTGTAAATTGCACACTGGACAATCAGTCATGTCATCAGTGGCAATCATTGTGATTCTTGAGGTGGTACCAAAGCAGATGGTACATTACACTGCCACAGAATGAAAGCACCATGATTGTTGAGAGAATACTGGGCACTGACCTGCAAGAAACATTACATATGGACATATATCAGCTGACTGATAAGGGAATGAAATTCCTTTCAGTTATGGCATACCTCACAGTTACCATTTGGCTCCCATTTGCACTCAATAATACTCTGCTCCACGGGACTGCCTATAATTGTGACTGGATTAGCAATCCGCAAACACAAGTCAAGGTTCTGGGAAGACGGGTTTGAGTGCCACCATCCCAGGTGGTGAAATTTAAATTTTAGCAATTTATGCTGTTCTCTGACTCAGTAATTTCACTTAGGTAATGTTGGATGGTGAACTGAGAGATAATGGAAATGTGGTTCACATACGTACAAAAAAATTCGAGAGTTGTGGTGGTAATGAATGCCTTTGACATCAAGAGACTATTTGGCTGAATGTGACATTGAGAATCACCAGCAAAGCTGGAGTCAGTGATAATCAGGGAAAAAACTGACCACGAGTATCTGTCATTCCCAAAATAAAGAACGGTCTCAGTTCTGTGATATCACTTGAGGAGTTCTTCAGGGTCATGCCCTCAGCCCAAACATCTTCCATTGCTTCATCAATGGCCTTGCTACCATCTTACAATCCAAAGCTGAGGTGTTCACTGATGATTGCAACGTATTCAGTACCAGTCACATTGTTTGTAATACCAAAGCTGGCCATGCTTATGTGTAGGAGGGTGTATAGTAGAGGAGGATGAAGATGGGTACACATTATCAGATCATTTCTTACTGCTGCTTAGTGTATGAGGAAGGCAGTGGTTCACATGGCATGATACATAAGAATAAGATCTGTTGTCCTCCTCCACCAGCAGAATCACCCCACACACTCATCCTATATCTACCTCCAGGGATGTGTAGGCTAATTGGATTAACCATGGGAAATGCAGTGTTACAAGAAGATGGTGGGTGGGTGTGGGTCAGCTGCTGTTTGGATGGTCAGTGCAGAACTGATGGTCCAAATGACCTGCTTCCACACAATGGGGATTCTATGGTTCTATACGGCTCTTTGCTGATTTCCATCACAGATTGACATTGATCATCGAACAAGTGAACAGACAGTTTGGTCCTCAGGATACAACAACATAGGTGCTGGGTAACTGGCGATTGCCAATACATTTTATGTATTATAATGATAAACATTATAACATTTTTGCTAACAACGGCATGTATATTCTTAATGAATTATAGTTGGTTAAACAAGAATGTATAAAAGGAGTAACAGTTATTTTATTTTAATAGCTTCTGTTATATACATTACCTGTGGCAGTTCTATTATTGTTTTTGAAATACTTGTTTAATGAATGATCATTTCAATAAGTATGTATTCAAAATGTTCCAATATGTACTTTATCTCTCAAATAATCCCACACAGTAGTATTGTTTAATAGCCAGCAAAATGATGCTGCCCCTTCCCATTAGAGAGGCATTTGTGCTGTTCATTTTACTTTCATATTGACAAAATAAATCTGCATAAATCTTACAAGTTCATGTTTGCAACCTTAATGTATTTTCATTATTCTCATTATCGGGATTAATTTTTTTCCTTACATTCTATTAGAAATTATGAAACATTGGATAGATCCAGCATTCAAGCAACAATTTGTTATTAATATGAAGAAGCTAGATAAGTGTTAATGGGTTGTCTATTTTCTCATTTATTTTCTTTATGACCTATCTCTACCACTTTTTCTTAGCTGCTACCGGTTCTGAAGAAGCATCACAAGACTCAAATGTTAACTCTGTTTTCTTTCCACGGTTGTTGTCAGATCTGCTGAGTTTCTCCAGCAATTTCTGTTTTTGTTTGTGTCTTTGTTGTGTCTGATGACGTAAGTTGATAAGAGATCCCCTATTGTTTTATTCCCATTCGACATTTTCGTGGCCGTTTGGTAAAACTGAGTCAAAAATCAGGAAACGCTAGAAAATCTCAGCAAGTCTGTCATCTAAGGAGAGAAAACAGAGTTAATGTTTCAGGTCCAGTGACGATTCTTTTTAAACATTAACTCTGCTTTCTCTCCACAGATGCTGCCAGACCTACTGAGTTTCTCCAGCAATTTCTGCTTTTGTGCCATATTTCCAGCATCCGCAGTTCTTGGTTTTATTGTAGAAGTGAGTGTCTTGCTCAGGAATTTCAGAAAGCAGTCAAGAATCCACCATATCACTGTGGGGCTGGAGTCACTTGGAGGCCAGGTTGGCTAGAGACAGCAAATCTCCTTCTCTAAAAGACATAGTTAATCATTACTTACACTCTATTTTAATTCCAGATGTTGATAGTTTTATGTAATAGAAATTAAACTCCTCAGGTGCAAAATTGATGCGTCTCAGGACAATCATTCAAACCTTTGACCATCAGTTCAATAACAGACCTGTTATATTACCATTCTACACTGAGCCAACTAGAATGTCTCCAAGGCTGTAAAAAACAGTAGCAAAACAATAGCTTATGCTCAATGTTTAACACAAACTTCAGAGATACCAGCTGCAACAAATGATTTCTTTTTCCTCATCAGTACGACAGTGGGAAGTTTAAATATACAACTGATCTGCTGTTCAAATTGATTTTCCTTATCAGCTCCCTAGCCCAAGAAAGTGTGTGTTGGAGATGTCAAATTTAGTGCAGATTATAGATTCAAGTTACAGAAACCTCATTAATATAACTTCATGATTTTAATTATACCACAGCTTCCCATACAAGCTTGCGATGATTAAATTTCTGAATTCAAATAATAGGTTTCACGCTGACATCTGAACCGACCTCCATTTGACTTGCATGCATTAGAACTAGGTCACATGACAACCAATACAAAACTGTAAAATATTAACTCTCCCCAACCTATTCTCAACCCAATTATTTTTGGGAATCAAATTTTCTCCCCCATTTACTGTCTGACAATATAGGGCCAGAGAGAAAGTCCTGATGATCCACCAAGACCTGAACCAAATGCTGAGAAGACCAAAAGCCACAGAGTCGTACAGCACGGAAACAGACCCCTTGGTCCAACCAGTCCACGCAGAACATAATTCCAACTAAACTAGACCCAGCTGCTGGGCGAAAGTGAGGACTGCAGATGCGAGAGATCAGAGTCTAGATTAGAGTGGTGCTGGAAAAGCACAGCAGGTCAGGCAGCATCTGAGGAGCAGGAGAATCAATGTTTTGGGCAAAAGCCCTTCATCAGGAACTCCTGATGAAGGGCTTTTGCCTGAAACGTCGATTTTCTTGCTTCTTGGATACTGCCTGACCTACAGTGCTTTTCCAGCACCACTCTAATCTAGACCCAGCTGCCTGCTTCTGGTCCATATCCCTCCTAACCTTTCCTATTCATGTATGTATCCAAGTCTTTTAAATGTTGCAACTATACCCACACCACCACTTTCTCAGGAAGTTCACTCCACATGCGAACCACCCTCTGGGTAAAAACATTTGCCTCTCATGTCTTTTTTAAATGTTGTTTCTCTCACCTTAATGATACGGAACTTAGTCTTGAAATAAGGTGATTAGACCTAGCTATTCAATTGTTCATAACGTCAAGAGCAATTAAGTAAAATTCTTGAGATGCCGTTATCTCTTGAAATAAATGAGAAATAAGTCTCTTCTGACATTAGGTCACCTCGCAAAACATGACACCTCCAGTCCTGATTTGAACGAGGCATGCTATTTACATGATTCCTTTAAGGGACCAAGATGATATGTCTAGATGCCATAATAGATGATATGAATAAACTGCCTCTTTATGTAAAAACGGCTTCCTAGTTTTGGTAGATACAGGTTAATGAATTGTGTAGCAAATGCTTAGGGGTTGGCTTTGTGATTTCCTGTTTTGCAGAATCAACCATAAGATAAAAGCTGCTTGGTTTCTTAAACAATTTGCATGATGGTTTTCACTACAGAATAATTAGAACACTTTGATGAGCAAGCTGGATTTGAGTCTCTCTGAAAATGCAAACCCAATAACTTCACTTCAACGATCTAACAAAAAGACTTTCATCTACTTTTGGTGTGTTATAAAGCAAACTTGTAAAAAAGGAATTGATGCTCACAGAAGGCAGTCTCTTTCATAAAGGATGCAGTAGGTTAATAGAATACTTTATTTTTAATGAAACCATTTATATCATCTAGATAATTCCAAGTGATTAGACCTAGCTATTCAATCATTCATAATGTAAAGAGCAATTAAGTAAAATTCTTGAGCTGTTGTTATCTGTTGAAATAAGTGGGTAAGCAGAGAGGAAAAAAGAACTAAATGATAAATGCCTAGGGAGGGAAGCCTTCAGGAACAATGCAGCAGTTGACAATTATATTGACATGAGATAGATTAGATTATACACGGAGACATTTCAGGGACAATTTTAATGAAGCATCCAAATCAATAATACAGATTATCACTGCAAACTGCAATGATAAGATATTTAAGCACCTGAGCTAGAGTAGGGGAACCCAGGCAGATGCTTCCTTAACGAATACCGATGAAACAGAAATAACAGATAGAGGAAATTGAAACCCCGAAACCAAACACATACAAGAGTGAGACAAGGACACATTTCACAGCTGCATTGGCAATAAATACTGTACTTCTATACTTGTATTGCAGTTGATAGTTGCAATCAGATACTGTAATTTCAATTCACAGCAACAACTCTTAAATATGCCCTTTATATTTGTTGAGTGCAGTATGCCTCTAATGTTGTACTGCTGTGTGGTAGGATTAGTGTTCTGTGCACTTACAATATCTCTGCAATCTAGTGTTCAAGGCAGGTTAGCCAATAATTGTCATAAACAGCCTCCACAAGAGATACTCTCAAGTGATATCTCCTTTTAACCAGCAAAACAACTTGCATTTAATCAGAGAACCTCTCTGATGTCACAAATTGCAAACAAGAATATAAACACCCGGTCAAAATCTTGGAAAAAGAGGTGAATTTTTAGTAGAATCCTAAAGAGGATTTCAGAGAGATTTAGTCATAGAGATGTACAGTCCAATTTGTCAATGCCAACCAGGTATCCTAAACTAATCTAGTCCCATTTGCCAGCACTTGGCTCATATACCTCTAAATCCTTCCTATTCATATATCCATCCAGATGACTTTTAAATGCTATAATTGTACCAGCCTCCACCACTTCCTCTGGCAGCTCATTCCATACATGCACCACTCTCTGTGCGAAAAAGTTGCCCCTTAAGTCCCTTTTAAATCTTTCCTCTCTGACCTTAAACCTGTGCCTTCTAGTTCTGGACTCCGCCCTCCGCCCTCCACCCTCCACCCTCCCAATCCCCACCCCAGGGGAAAAAACCTTGTCCAATATACCCTATCCATGCCCCTTATGATTTTATCAACCTCTATAAGGCCACCCCTCAGCCTCTGACATTCCAGGGAAAACAGCCCCAGCCTATTCAGCCTTTCCCCATGTCTTAAGGAAGAGGCCTTACGTTCTCAAAAAATGTACAGCTACCAATAATGAGGTGATGGAGAATTTGCAGAAGGGGTTGAAGTCAGAAAAGCCAATTCAAGGAAGAAGGTTGAAAGACTATTCAAAGATAAGGAAAGAAATGGCAATGGAGCAATTTAAGTGTTCTTTGTAATCTTAGGCATTGTGGGGCCAGTGCTCAATTTAGTTAATTGATGCGCTGTACTGACATGGCGAGGTAAAATCATATACCAATGAATCAGGTCGTTCAGCTCATTATGCTTATGCAAGCTCTTTGAAAAAGCTGCCCAATTTGCCCACTTCCCTGCTCGTCCAAAAATCTGCAAATTGTTCCTTATTCCTTATCAAACATTTGTGCAATTCACTTTTGAAGTGTCAGAAGCAATCTCATTGAAATGTATAACATTTTGATATGGTTGGACAGACTCAATACAAGGATGATGTTCCTGAAGGGTCTAGGCCATATCAGACAGGGAGAAGTTGCTGTACTCAGAGTGGACAATACTTGGACTTTTATAGCTCAGAAAGTTATGGAGGCCACATTATGAAGCAAATTTAAGAAATAAACAAATAGATGTTGGAGGACTAAATGCATCAAGGCGATGATGAGGGAGAGATGGGAGTATGACATTGTACAGAGGATTGGTCATGATTATGTTGAATGATGAAAGGAGGCTGAATGGTGTATTCCTGCTCCTATTTCCTATGTTTCTATGTCTGCCTCATAGATAATACTCATTGAATCAAAATAACTTAGTGCCTAATAAAAAAAAGTCACCAGCTCTTATTTGCCTGATTATCTTACATTCATACATGGGCGACACAGTGGCTGGCACTGCTGCCTCACAGTGCCAGGGACCTGGGTTCGATTCCCACTTTGGGTGACTGTCTTTGTGGAGTTTGCACATTCTCATTGTGTCTGTGTTGGTTTCCACCCACAATCCAAAGATGTGCAGGCCAGGTGAATTGGTCATGCTAAACTGCCCATAGTGTTAGGTGCATTAGTCAGGGGTATATATAGGGTGGGGAAATGGGTTTGGATGGGTTACTCTTTGGAAGGTCAATGTGGACTTGTTGCGCCAAATGGCCTGCTTCCATACTGTAGGGAATCTAATCTAATCATGTCCATGGGTTGTCAACTAGCTCACCTCGAGAAATAGTTTCTCTGTAAGCAGAATTTTGAAACCTTCTTATGAATTGTGAACTGGTAGATCTTTGAATGCGTGGTAGGTAGTGAAATTGGATGATTCTTCCAACCTCATGGCTGGCACAGGACTGTTCATGTC
Organism: Chiloscyllium punctatum; assembly: GCF_047496795.1. Classification (NCBI taxonomy): domain Eukaryota; kingdom Metazoa; phylum Chordata; class Chondrichthyes; order Orectolobiformes; family Hemiscylliidae; genus Chiloscyllium; species Chiloscyllium punctatum. Next base: position 18,029,410 of record NC_092739.1, read on the forward strand.
CTGTAATGTTCTACTGCTTTCCTGGAGTTCAGAACAAGACAAGCCTCAGGGAGGGATTTGCATATCTCATAGCTGGCCAGTAGATCGAGGCACTCACATTGGAGTAACTGTTGACAGAATGTCCAGGAGAAGTCAATGAATGTCATAAGTAAAGTAAGTTAAGGGGTGGCACGGTGACTCAGTGGTTAGCACTGCTGCCTGACAGCAACAGGGTCCCAGGTTCGATTCCAGCCTTGGGTGACTGACTGTGTGGAGTTTGCACGTTCTCCCCGTGTCTGCGTGGGTTTCCTTCAGGTGCTCCGGTTTCCTCCCACAGTCCAAAGATGTGCAGGTCAGGTGAATTGGTCGTGCTAAATTGCCAATAGTGTTCGGTACATTAGTCAGAGGGAAATGGGTCTGGGTAGGTTACTCTTTGGAGGGTTGATGTGGACTGGTTGGGCCGAAGGGCCTGTTTCCACACTGTAGGGAATCTAATCTAAAGTGGCTGATCCTCAGAATTATCAGCAAAATTGGCACCGAGCAAGAAAAGTTTAAGGGTGTGAGGCTTTGGTGGTACAGATGGGTGCGGGTGCTCAGGGAGATATGGAACATTGAGAACACATATCAGAATTGTCCACAACTGCCACTTATAACATGTTATCTCCTCTGGCTGAATTGTTCATGATAGAGAGGAGGAAGATTGAGATTGCCTCTTCAAACATCAACTAATTCTGACTAGTTTTGAACAAGGAAATTACTGAAGAGTTCAGGACAAAGAAAGGATATATTTACAATGTGAAAGTTAAGCTAAGCTAAGGGAAAGCAATTAAAAAGAAAGTTACGTCAGATTTTCTGAACTCTTTTTTTTACAATTGAGAATATTCTTGTCAATGTAATCTTTTAGATTTTTCTGAGTTGAATCCAAGCATGATTAAGAGAAGCTTCCCATGTCACAAGATATCGTTTAGATATATTATCTCTATGCTTCACTGTGCACAGCTAACTGCATACGTTAACATGTATTCTTTTGATAATGGCACATTCTGAAATGAGCTCTTTAGAATATAATTGTCCTAATTCTGAGGAAGAACCTTTCAACATTGCATTGATCACAGCATGAGTTAGAAAATTAGAAGTGTTGGAGAGGCTGTTTAGCCCTTCAGATTTGTTCTCCATACAATTAGGCCTTGGCTGATCTGTATCACAACTCTATTCACCCATCTTTGTTTCACTTTCTCATGTTCTTGTCCAACAAGAATCAATTAATCTTAAACTTGGAAATTTCAATCAACTTTTAATTCATAATCTTTAGAGTGAGCAAGTTCCAAACTTTTCCTCGCCTTTTTGTGAGAAAATACATTCTGATTTCACTCTTTCATCGGGATTCCCTGCAAAGGTAACAGATTGTATGCATCTCAAATCCCTTTATTGTATTAAAATGCACTCATATTTTATGTATACAGTGATTTATGTACATGAACATCCTAAATCCCTGTGCTTCTTCACAGTTCCTGGTCTCCAAACATACAGAAAATCAGACCAATATGGTGATTTGCCCGCTCCATCCCAACCTCCAGACACTAGTCAAACAACCTCCTCCTGAGCTAACTCATTATGATCTGAGGCATATGTTTTTATGTTCTTTATGTTCAAAAAAGCTGTGAATTCAAATGAAGTAATCTCCAACCAGTGAACAGTTTGACCACAGGCAACCATTACATGTGTCACCTACCATGGCTAATTTGATTAATTCGCCATCTTTATGTCATACAATAAACTGTATATTTATATAGCACTTTTCAACAACACACATACATTCAGCTGATAAATTGTCCACACTATTACATCTGATTCCTTGTGTCTATTTTAAACAAGACTTCAGCTTTTACAGACTGTTTGTTCATCTCAATCTAAATGCACACATTCTTTCAGCCAAACGCAGAAATATATTAAAACCAAAGGCCTTTCTGAACATAAGGATATCTCTGGGCTTCATATGATTTTCTTTTCCTCATCTCATCTAATTTATTGAACTTCATTTCAGCTAGCTCAGCAAATTCTGGGTTAATATCTACATTAGTCTCACACAGGGGCAATAGATTACATCAATTGTCAGTGGTCTATAGAAGTAATCTTGATTAGAGGTTCCATTACTGGACTGAACAGCTTCGTGAGTGAAGTTGAAATTCCAGGTGGGTAAGGAAAAAAAAATAACCAACTGCTGTTACAAACTTAAAAAAGCACAAAGTAAAAAAAGAAGTGCATATCGTTCAGAGTAAGCTTTGTTACCATAATATGGAGGTGCTGGTATTGGACTGGGGTATACAAAGTTAAAAATCACACAACATCAGGTTACAATCCAACAGGTTTATTTGGAAGTACTAGCTTTCGGAGCGCTGCTCCTTCATCAGGTGGTTGTGGAGTAGAAGATGGTAAGACATAGAATTCTTAGCAAAAGATTACAGTGTGATGTAACTGAAATCATATATTGAAAAAGACCGATTGCTTGTTAAGTGTCTCATCATTTAGAATAACCATGTTAGTTTCAGTTCTTTCATAAGTAAATCACAGAACTTTTTAAAAGTTATTTTATCAAGTGAACTTAACAATTGGTGCCATGTTGGCCCAGATAATACATTATTTATGTTGGCCCAAACACTGCATTATCTGATAAGACACCTATTCCTAAAACAGATTTATTAAGGGAAGCTGTTAAAGAGGATGGGAACTGTTTACTAAGATGTGAGAAACTGAAAATAATCTGTAATGCTTGCAAAAAAGGCATGAAATACCTGTTTTAGCTGGAGGACGCAAATAAACCTTTATTTTGGCTACAAAATCCCAGGAAAGCCTCCAGCATTACAGGGAAGTGATATGTTACACGACAGTTACAAACATTAAAGACAATGAAAATAAAGCAACACTGCTAGAAACCAGATTTAATGGCCTTTCAGGCAAAGAGAATAAAATAGCATTGATTTACTGCAGGTGTTTTCTTTAAGTGGCAAGAGTAAAGCAGAATTGAGATACTGCAGAAATGAAAAGTTTTAAAGAAAGAAAACTACATGATCACATAAGGAAGGAATTGCAGGTGAAATAAAATTTCCAGGAAAAGTTAGATTCAGAAATGGGCCAACCAGAATACTTGAAACTAGAATTTGGCATTTTGGAGAAAACAGTTCTTAAGATACAGAATTGGTTCAAACTGGACACTAAAACAGAAGCTTAACAAGCAGATACATTTGGTATTAAATTGGGTATATAACTGATAGTGTTTGCTCAATGTGATATAAAATAAGTCATAGATACTTTTGCTGACATCCTATAAATTTTTGACAATTACTTTTATCTGCAAAAAAGTACATTTCTGAAAAAGCAACTTTTCACAGGAACCGATAAATAATTTCATGAATTGTATCTATAGATTGGTGGAGAAATGCTCCCGGTTTCTAGAACTGGGTTTCAATTAAGTCCTTTTTGCTTAGAGCATCTGATGAAGTTGAGCTGTGTTATGCACAAGGACCAGCCTGTTATCCTATGTCATCTCATAGTCTATGAAGAATAACTCTCTTACTGATGTAATGTATCGTGTATTTCTATCAGTCAATGAACTAAATCTTGTTTGAAAGAAGAGCTCCTATTAGCTCTCCCCTTCCATTTTAGACCCAAAACACCTGAAGACCCAGCTATAAATGGGGATGATGACAGAAATCTACCACCATGTTGGCAATGGTTGGCATTACATGATCATGTGATTTGGTACCAGTGATGGTTGTTTGAAGATACAATCTGGCTGCAGGGCATGGGGCAGTGAGTGATGCAGTCACTGGCATAGTTTAGTCAGTGGTAACATCTGTTAAAGAACTGCAGGTTGCCTGAACACTGCGCTTAATTTATTTTAAATAGCTTTAAGAAAGCATAGCACAGTAGGCCATGCAATAAATTATTTCTCCATATGGAAGGGATGGTCTTCCATGTACAATATGCAATTTTCTGACATTTACCTTAAGTTTCAGGCTTTTCTGAACCTTGCACACAGTTTGTGCCAAGACTTAAAGAGCAAACATTTCTTGGTTACATGACTGAACCCGGTTTAAATTGTACACAAAATCATCGTCAGCTATTTAGATTTATTTGACTTGTTATTTCATGGCCCATGGAACTTTACAAGAAAAATGAACATTTTAAATTATGCATGGGAATTGTCGTAAGCAAATGCATTTTTATCGGTCATTGGTTTTGTGGACAGTCAGAATTTGTGATGATTGTGTAAAGCTTGAGATATGGGCTTTGTCACTCATTAAACATTTGGTTTCTATTTTTTAAGTCAAGTGAAGCTATTGCAGGTGTTTAATGAGTGGTCTAGATGATATTGCTTGATGCACATTATCATAAAATCTAAAAATGATCCCATTGAATGGCAAAGGTTATGTCATAATGAGAATGACCTCTTCACCCTGCGTCTGATCATGAGTGTGCATCCAATCTTCATTAATTGTCTTATTTCTTCACAGGTGTTACACATTTTTAGTACTTTTTAAAATTATGTATTTTTCACATTTGTAGTTTTTTTGTTTTATAATACTAGCCATCTGGCTGTACATGTTGAGAGGGAATATCAGAAATTGAACAGAATTTTTCTTTTTTTTTGTAGTTATGACAAATATTCCATGCATCTAGCTGTTGTGTAGGTGTTTCAAAAGCTGCCAGCAATAGAAAGCTGCTTATTTTTGATTGAGATTGGGTATTTTCCATTCTCTCATCTTATTATGTTCACCTGGATCTCTACTATTTACAAATCACACAATGTACCCTCTCCAAAAGGATGCAAAGGTGTTCTGCACTGTTGATTTTTGAACAGTTGTAAAATTGTTTGTGTCAGTTGCCTGACTTTCACTTTATGCTTCCAGTGATTGAATGAAAAAGCAGAAACTTGTCCTTGCTGAGTGGATATGGGTTTATATCAACAACTTGACTGATCTCATGCCCTGCTACCAGAACCACCAATACCTCCTCCCTCATTGGAACAGAAACACATTGATCCAAAACTTCTCAACCTACTTTCAAAATATTTCCCCTTTCTTCCCTTCACACTGCTATTGCTCTAATCTGAATTAGGATATTGTACATTTGTGATGCTCTTGAATCATTTCAGGACCACTTAATCGCAGTAAATACTACTTACTGACCTTGGAAAGCAATGGTATTCAATCATGCATGTAGAAAACAATACAATTCAGCCAAAGTAAAAATTACAATGATACTTGCATTTATACAGCACTTGAAGAGAGTAAATCATCGCTTGGTCCTTCACAAGAGTGAAACAAAACTTGACACCAAGCTATATCCAGGGATGTTCAAAGAGGTAATTAGAAAACTTGTCTTAAAGGTGGAGAGAAAGTAGATTGGTTTTGTGAGAGAATGTCAGAATACAGGGGCATCGCTATTGAAGTCATTGCTGCTGGCAATTAAAACTGGAAATATACAAAGTTTTAAGAATACAAAGATCTCAGAGGTTTGAAGACAGCAGGAGATGAAAAAGCTGAGTAGGGACAAGCCAATGGCCGAGTTTCAAAACAAAGATTAGAATTTGAAAATCGGTTGCCATTCCTTGCAGCCATGCTTTCAGTCATGGTGGCTTAATCCTGTACCAACTGGAGTGCACGATAATAACCAGCAATTATAATGGCTGCTTTCAGACCAACATACACATCACATCAGCCCTTCAGGATTTCACTTTGACAGGGACTTGCTTGGCTCTGCCAAGTTACTTTGGCTGCGAGGCCACACTTGCATCTCCTGCAGCAACTCTGGATGCCTCTTCTGGCTCTCAGTGAGCTTTATTAACGCTCACTCATTTTGCATTACCTTTGTGGCTTGCACTGCTTTTTAATAAATAAGCTCAACAGAAGTAACTAACAGGCTGTTAGCCTCTGTGACTTGCCTTGATCTACCGAGGGTCAGGCAGGCAGTTTGTTTCAGTTCAGAGCACTGAGCAGACAAAGGGTGGACTTGCTGCTGTCCAGTGATATGTCAATGTCACACTTGCAACGTACCCCAGTTGTTATTGCAGCAAATACACTGCATGTGTCTTAAGCAAATGGCTATGCATGTAAGTCAAATGGGATCTTTTCTTAGAGTGAATGGGGACTATAGTCTGTCAGGTGGTGCTGCCGCTGTTAGTCAAGAGGCTCGTCCATCTCGAACCAATGAGTTTGGCTATAATCCGTCTGGTTTAGTCCTACCAAAGCCTCTGGATCAGTGTCCTTGCAGTCCAGGTGGTGGGCCCTGGTCAGTTCTGAGAGTTTATGCAATAAATGTTAGGGGTCACTCAGGCCTTGGAGTCATCAGGAAAGTGGCAAGCTCAAGTCTTGGGTTGAGGTAAATGGGATGTGATCACTGGGTGAGGGATGATGATGTAAGGGGGCAATTCACAATAGAAGGGTGGGATTTTACACACAAGAAAATAAGACCTCAGAGCAGAAGTGGACCATTCAGCTCATTGAGTATGCTCTGCTGCTCAATGAGATCATGACTGAACTGATAATCGTCAACTCCACTTTCCTGCCTTTTCCCCATAACTCTAGATTCCCCTGGTTATTAAAAATCTGCTTATTTCAGCCTTAAATATTTAACAACCCAAACTCTACACACTTTGAAGTTAAAAAAAATCCACAGATTCAGTATCTTTTGAGAGAAGAAATTCATCCTTATTTCTGTCTTCAAAGGGCAACCCTGTCCTCTAACATTATGCCCTCTGCTCTTACACTCTCACAAAAGGGAAACAACCTTGCCACATCCATCTTGTCAAGTTCTTTAAGAATCCTGTATGCTTCAATAAGCTTGCCTTCCATTCTTCTATATTTTAGTAAGTACAGGTCCAATCTACTCAACCTCTTCTCAAAAGACAATCCCTCCATTCGGGATATGAGCCTAGAGAATCTTCTCTGTACTGTCTTCAATAACAACATATCTTTCATGAAGATAAGGGACCAAAACTGTTTATAGTATTGCAGCTGCGGTCTGATTCGTGCCTTGTATAGTTTTAGTCAAACTGCCCTACATTTATACTGTATTCCATTTACAACAAAGGCTATCATTCCATTTGTTTCCCTATAATCTGCTGAATATGAACAGTAGTTTTTCATGATTCATGGGCCAAGAATCCCAAATACCCGTGTTCTGTAGTTTTCTGGATTCTTTCTCAATTACCAAAATCCATAACCTCACATTTTCCTACATTATATTCCACTGGGCAAGTTTTAGCCCATTTACTTAAACTGTCCCTATCCCCCTTCAGACCCTTTGTGCCTTCCTATCTATTTTTGTGCCATTTACAAACAAGATGATAGTGACACTTTCCTTATCCAAGTCATTAATATAGATTGTAGATAAACAGGGCCCCAGTATTGATCCCTGTGGAACATCACTAGTTATAGATTGCCATCCTGAAAATGCCCCCTTTATCTCAACAGTCTGCCTTCTGTTCATTAGTCAATCCTCTGTCGATGTTCATATACTACATCTAACACCATCGACTCATTTTTTTAAGTGGCCTAATGTGTGGCACATCATCAAGTGCCTCCAGAAAATCCAACTATATTACATCCACTGCTTCCTCTTTATCTATCCTGTTTGTTACTTCCTGAAACAATTCTAGTAAATTTGTCAAGCATGCTTTCCCATCAAGAAGCCATGCTGACTTGCTTGATCAGGTTATGCAGTTCTACAAGCTCTACACACATAGGAGGGGGCTGGAGTTGTGACAAGTCAAAAGCACTCAGGTCTCAACATGAGGAGAGTGTATGGCCAGCAAGGGCATGATAGCTCATAAAACCATGGGATTAAGGGTGAATGGGAATCATGAATTATAATATAAAGTAGCTTACTAAAACCCCAATGCATTCACACCTCCACTGGGATCAAATTCAGCCTGGGAAGGTCAATGGTTAATGGTCAACCTCCCCCCCCTTCCCCCCCCCCCCCTCCCCCGCTACTCAATGAAGTTCTTAAGTGACTGATTGAGGACTACTAACTGCTGGGATCGGCCGAACAGCAAATAGGCAGCTTGCCATGTGATTTGCATGGCAAGGCAACCTGTGTGTAACCTGTCAGCTGAAGGGTGCAGGAGGTTCCTCCATCAAATGCAGTCAGTATTGAGGCTCTGGACATAGGGCAGAGAAGTATCCACTGAGACTCCCCTTCTATCCTTGCTCCTGTTTCTCCCTGCCTCCAATCTCCACACAGGTTCCACTCTTGAAAACCACGTGAACCACAAAAATCACTTGCCTTACACTTTAGTCATTTACAATCCAAGGGGCACTTCTGGCACCACCCACGGCATCTCCATGACAATGCCGAGTGGCCTCTGATTGGCTGGCAGCTCTCCCAGGACAGGATATCCAAGTTGGGGCCTTAATCCCAAGGTGAAAGCTTGCTGGTGGCCTCATTAATGCCTGATTGGTATGAGACTTGGCAGGCTTTGCCTTGACTGCCTCAAAACGATTCCATCCACTGGCTTGACCATTAACATAAAGTTGTTGCCACATTCTCCAATTAAACAATCTGTTATAAAGGCTCAGGTGGGCCAAGATGTCTGCCAGCTGAGTGTTGGAAGATAGGGACTATCTATTTATTAATTAATCCTCAAGTTTATTAATAAGCAATACAATCTTCAGCATATTGGCTTTTTCTTCGTAATGATTAAAATACAGTTTTGTTGTTTTCAGTTCTATCTCATTGTGCCATTATACATTTTCTAATTTACGCTGATGCCAAAATTTTACCACACCCTGGGAATGGATTGGCAGGTGACGAGGTGGTGGGAAGCGTGAAATCAGGAGGATATGTCAGAGGATATTTACCACTAGTGTGTGATCATTTGATAAGGTACACACAGAGTGGCCAGAATTACAGGAGCATTAAGCAATAGCTACTCTCATTTTGTAATCTGCTACTTGCTGATGCTTTTTGTCTGGTTCACTTATCATTGTTGCTCTTGGAGATTTGTTGGGGTTAAAGCAATCCAAAATGAGCAGCTTTTTTTTTGTGGATTGCAAGTATAGAGTACCTGAGTGTGGGTGGTAATCATCAAAAGACACGTGAACCTTCACAGAAAATGTCAATGTCACATTATGACGCTATGATACTGATGGGGGCTTTGCAGTAGACAGACTATTGAGGAGGATTTTTTCCACCTGTGCAAGACAGAAATACAGAAGAAAATCCATAACAAAGTGTTGTTTTTCTGTGGCTACATAACAGCTGCAAGAATTATATTTGCTGCTTCAGACACAGTTGAACCTGTGAGATTAGCATGGAACTTCTGCTGGGTTTCGCTGTTTATTTCAATATCGTCAGTTCATTACTGATCCATAAAAGGTGAATAAATGCCAATTAGAAATTACATGCAAAATCGAGGTCCTGCATTTTTTTTTAATTTCACGTTTTCAAAAAACATTGAACAAGGAGCCAGACCCGCCTTCAAAATGCAAATTAATCAATTAATTGTGGCTCTGAAATCATGTCATTTGTGGGCTCGAGGAGTGTTTTTCATATGTGCAAGGGCACTACATTTTAAAACCTCCATCAATATTAATAAGTAATGGAACAACCAGGAAGCTGACTATGGTGTATCAATATAGAGCTTATCATATTGAAGTTGTTTTCAGCTTTTTAAATCTTGGGTTACACACCAGGGGTGCTGGCCTCAGCTGGAGCTGTCACAAGAGCAGCACAAGATTCCAGCCACAAGTTGGACATTCCACTCGTGAAAATTGGATTGGTTTGAAGGCATGCTTAAATGTGTAGCTGCTTCTGAACAAACTGCAACCCACTCCTGTCACCCATCCTGGTGAAAACAGTGGGTGCTAGATTCAGGGGCAGGACTCCAAGAATGAGTGCTCTGGTGCCATCTGGCTGAGCATTGTAGAAATTTGTGTGCCTGTTTGTTGTGGAAATCTATAATTATGAGTTTACAACTTCGTGTACATTAGAGACGGGATGAGGCTGGGGTGTATTAGGGACCAGACAGTCAGGCCCAGATAGAGACTGAAGGGTGCAGGAGCATAGTTGAAAAAGTAAGCGAGTAATCTGGGGAAGGGAGCTTCACGCCTTGGGATGCCAATCAGATAAGCATCCCGCCCCTTCCCAGGGCTTGGCACCAAGGCCTACTTGGTTTACTTGCTGACTTGTTGAGCAGGTATCAACCTATCAATCGCCAGTAAAATCTCAGTAATTGGCCATGCAATGACTGACAGGTGAGCGGGCAGTCCAACACATCCCCCACCAGTGGTAACATTTCCTGCAGGGCGCAAGTGGGCAAATAGGCAAAAAGAGCTATGCCAATGGCTTAGTGCTGAGCTTTATAAATGCCCTCCTCTGCCTGCTTTACCATCCCTGAGTACTCATATCTAAAGATAAAACTTTATCTCAGTGTTGACAATTTTAATTGTTTATCATTCACTTCTTTTTGGGGAGACTGTTCTAGATTGTGTCTGGGCTTTTATTCAGGAGTTCTTCTTAATTTAACACTTCAATGGTCTTGATCTATTTTGAAGATCCTGCCCTCAAATTTTCATTTCCCAACAAAGAAAATAGATTATTTTTCTTCCTTATGGAATCAGTGTTAAATACCTTGATCAGATTGCCCCTCCAGTTTCATGCTCAAGAAAAAACAAGACAACTTGACACAATTTATCGTAATAATATAACTCTATTATTGCTAATTTGCTGGCGAATCTGTAGTGCACTTTCTGTGAGGTTATTGTAGCCTTCCAAAGGTGTGGTGACCAAAATTCAGCACACTACTCAAAATGGGGTTTGGTCAAGGATTTATCTAATTAAGGTCTTCACTAGTGTATATCAGCTCCCCTTGATCATTGCCCAATATAAATGAAGTCTAGGACTTCAGTGGCAGAGTCTCGTGTTGACACCATCAAAGATTCTTGAGCTGGATTTTCACATCCTGACACAGGGCTGATGAGCATTGGTCAGGCTATAAAGATGGAGGCCAGGTCACAATTCCACATATATCACTCAGTTTCCCTGTCACAGAGAACTTTGAAGAGTGCAAATAATGATGTTCTTTGAACCTGGATGCAGTTATCTCATTGTCGCAATATCCACTGTGGATCTGGGATTTTCAGACACGCTGCAATTTTCATGGACACTGACCATGTTTTGAACAGAAAGCAAAGAGATTCAGATCAGATCAGAAGTGCTTTACATCATGGGACTGCTCTGTTCTAGACTCAGAAACATTTTGGTCATGAAAAAGGAGTTGCTATCTTCACATGCACATTTGAAATGCTGCATGATAAGTTAAGTATATTTTGAAATAATAATTAATGATTGGGCTTTGTTCTTAAAAAGGGAAGTGACCATTACATTGACAGGCACTGTGAAAGTAAAACCTTTACAGATGCATTAGAGTATATTATCAAACATATAAAGTGCTCTTCGACATTAAAAATATTAGAGTTCAGATTTAGCTGCATCAAAGTGTCCTCTGCACTTGAATTTTTTTCCCTTAATCCAGGCGCAGCCATTGGTTTCATTACTTCAAAGCTTCAACAGCCAGCTAAGCTTCTGATTGTCTTCAATGACTTTTACGTATTGAACTTTCCAGGCTTTGTGACATTGTTGTGCAATAGATTCCCATTACAGAATGCTTGGCTGAGCTCCAAATACACTACTTGGTTCAGTTGAGAAGGAATTAGTTATATAGTCAGTGTGATCAAATTGAGAATGCTTGAATGAGCTCCAAGCACACGACTTGTTCAGTTTAGAAGGAATTATTTATATCTAATTAAGAATGCTTGACTGAGCTTCAAACTTCCTAATAGATTCAGCTTAGCAGAGGTTGGTGGTAAACTACCACAGAGACTGTTAGCTTGATGATTTTATAAATTTTATAATCTCATCATAAGATAACTCTGTTTTAAAGTAGTTTTTGAATGACTATTTGAAATAAATAAGATCCGGAGGAGTCTTCGTAGAACTGATGTTTCAACACACAGGGAAATCTAAAACTTTTAAAGTTCTGTTCACTTTTTTAAAAATGTGATTGCCTATTTAAGATATAGATAAGGAAAATTTTCTCTCTCGCAATGGATTTTGAATCTTTGAAACTCTCTTCCACAGAAAGAAGTGTCTTTGAAAGTGTTTAAGGCAGAGGTAGATAGATCTTGGAGAAGCAAGGATATGAAAGGCTATTGGAGATAGTAATCAAATGAGTGGTTCTGTGGGTAAGAGTTATAGGGTGAGTGCACATGATGGAAGTGAGAATTAGAATGCTGTATATTCATTTACTGAACTGGACTAATGTCCTAGTGACTGGAAATGGGCTGTCTTGGAGTGCTCTGTCTCTATTTCTGTCTCAGATCTGCTTACAGAAGTGATAACACAAATTCCAGTCTATCCCACCATTCAACCATGAAGAAAGCGTTGGGCAGAAGGTGGGATTGTATCAGGAATGACTCGACTAAGAGTTCTGAGAGAGGTGGCTGAGGAAATAGCAGAGGCATTGGTTGAGATCTTTCAAGAGTCACTGGAGTCAGGAAAGGTCCCGGATGATTGGAAGATGGCTGTTGTAACCCCCTTGTTCAAGAAAGGATCAAGGCAAAAGATGGAAAATTATAGGCCAATCAGCTTAACCTCGGTTGTTGGTAAAATTCTAGAATCCATCATTAAGGATGAGGTTTCTAAATTCTTGGAAGAGCAGAGTCTGATTAGAACAAGTCAACATGGATTTAGTAAAGGGAGGTCATGCCTGACAAACCTGTTGGAATTTTTTGAAGAGGTAACAAGTAGGTTAGACCAGGGAAACCCAGTGGATGTGGTCTATCTAGACTTTCAAAAGGCCTTTGATAAGGTGCCACACGGGAGGCTGCTGAGCAAGGTGAGGGCCCATGGTGTTCGAGGTGAGCTGCTGGGATGGATTGAGGATTGGCTGTCTAACAGAAGGCAGAGAGTTGGGATAAAAGGTTCTTTTCCAGAATGGCAGCCAGTGATGAGCGGTGTCCCGCAGGGTTCGGTGCTGGGGCCACAGCTGTTCGCATTATATATTAATGATTTGGATGAGGGAACCGGGGGCATTCTAGTGAAGTTTGCCGATGATACGAAGTTAGGTGGACAGGCAGGTAGTACTGAGGAAGTGGGGAGGCTACAGAAGGATCTAGACAGGTTGGGAGAGTGGTCCAGGAAATGGCTGATGGAATTTAACGTGAGCAAGTGCGAGGTCTTGCACCTTGGCAAAAAGAATAAAAGCATGGACTACTTTCTAAATGGTGAGAAAATTAATAAAGCCAATGCACAAAGGGATCTGGGAGTGCTAGTCGAGGATTCTCTAAAGGTAAACATGCAGGTTGAGTCTGTGATTAAGAAAGCGAATGCAATGTTGTCTCTTATCTCAAGAGGGTTGGAATATAAAAGCAGAGATGTACTACTAAGACTTTATAAAGCTCTGGTTAGGCCCCATTTGGAGTACCGTGTCCAGTTTTGGTCCCCACACCTCAGGAAGGACATACTGGCACTGAAACGTGTCCAGCGGAGATTCACACGGATGATCCCTGGAATGACAGGTCTAGCATATGAGGAACGGCTGAGGATACTGGGATTGTATTCATTGGAGTTTAGAAGATTAAGGGGAGACTTAATAGAGACGTACAAAATAATACATGGCTTGGAAAAGGTGGATGCTAGGAAATTGTTTCCGTTAGACGAGGAGACTAGGAGCCGTGGACACAGCCTTTGAATTAGAGGGGGTCATTTCAGAACAGAAATGCAGAGACATTTCTTCAGCCAGAGAGTGGTGGGCCTGTGGAATTCATTGCCACGGAGTGTAGTGGAAGCCGGGACGCTAAATGTCTTCAAGGCCGAGATTGATAGATTCTTGTTGTCTAGATGAATTAAGGGCTACGGGGAGAACGCTGGCAAGTGGAGCTGAAATGCGCATCAGCCATGATTGAATGGCAGAGTGGACTCGATGGGCCGAATGGCCTTACTTCCACTCCTATGTCTTATGGTCTTATGGTCTTATGGACTCCCGATTTCTGCCTCCAACATAAAAATCCAGCTCCTTGCCTAATATTACAGATCCTGACAATGCACTTTTATTTCAGGTTACAGTTCAGGCAACTTCATGGATTAAAATATTCTTAATTATGGATGTACTGTCGGGAAATGACTATCTGCAATGTCATAACATTCTCTGTTCCTATGCTGCTGTGGGAAGAATAGGATGACTAAAATAAAAGAGACTGTGTAATGTTAAAGCTGGGACATAACTGCTTGTTGATACATGACTGTGGAGCATGATGGGTTAATTCCATTTGTTCAGCACTCAGAATTATTTTATTCACTAGAAAAGCTACTTAGTTTTGTTGATGAGAAATGTCAGAGTAGAACACCAAGACAGCATGGCGGTGAAAGTACTGGTGTGCTTAATGGAGCGTGTGGTAAGTGGCCTGACTGTTCCTTCCACTGGAGACTGTGTGTGGGTGGACGTGGGCAGAATGAGTGACAGGTCGACCTTACAGCTGTCTCCCATGAGCAAGGCTAATGTTTTGTCTGTAATCGCTTCCAAAAAGAACAAGCGACTTAATTCAATTCCTTTTAAAGCTGCACTGTGTCTTCAGTCTCTCAGCTTCTTTGAGCAGGAAAGCTGAGGTGATCCCCAGTGCTCAAGACCATGTACTGCTAGCTATGCTAGCTCCTAATGAAAAGGTGGAAATTAAATCCTGTCTGATTAAAAATAAAATGCTCTCAATTCAGTTAAGTAACTGAAAGAATTGTTCGGAGATGTTGGAGTAGGCAACGGGCTGTAACAGTTATCTGTTGTAGGGCGAGGCCAGCATTGCTTGTTCTTGTCCTGGTTTCAGCACACTGTCCATGTATCTTTGACTGGAAACAATCCCTACTCAAACATTTCTCATTGCCCCTTGTAATAAAATATTACTTTGACCGAACAGTCGCGTTCCAGTAACATAAATCTACCAGGGTAAGATTTATGTTTGAAATATTGAAGGCTAGCAGTGTCAAAAATTCCCAAGTTGACCGGTGTAAGTAGGGTCTCAGATATGCTAGATAGTGTCTTGGAAAATTAGTCAGAGGTCAGAACAGGACCATGGCCAAACAGAGCCTCAGAAGAGGTTAATAAAGGGAAATAAAGTCAAAGGCTTCAACCTACAGGCTGGTGTGTGTGTGTGTGTGTTTGCACGTACATATGTGTGTGTGTACGTGTGTGTGCACGTGTGCATGTGTTTGACACCTTTTAATGTGGGAATCCTGTTGCACATCAGCAGACACACGATTCTTGATAGAAGGTACATCCAATTCCAGTGGCAAGGAAACCTTCATGACTTCATTCACCATTGCAGCCATTGATCTCTCATTCTATTCATTTGTGGGATGTAGGTGTTGCTGGTTGGCCAGCATTGCCTGTCCCTACTTGCCCTTGAGAAGATGGTGGTGACCTGCCTTCTTGAACCACTACAGTCCACCTGGGAGTTGACCCACAATGCCATTAAGGAGGGAATTCCAGGCTTTTAACTCTGTGAAGCAATGGCGAAATATTTCCAAGTCAGGATGGTGAGTGTCTTGGAGGGGAATGTGCAGACAGTGGTGTTTCCATGTATCTGCTGCCCTTATCCTTATACATGTAAATGGTTGTAATTTGGAAGGTGTCGTCCAAGTGTCTTTGGTGAATTTCTGTGTGCATCTTGTAGAGAGTGGATACCACTGCTACTGAGCATTGGTGTTGGAGGGAGTGGATGCTTGTGGATGTAGTGCCAGTCAAGCAAGTTGCTTTTATCCTGGATGGTGTTAAACTTCCTGTGTATTGTTGGAGCTGTGCGCATCCAGGCAAGTGGGGAGTATTCCATTTCACGGGTGAAGTGCTGGAAGATTGGACGTTGGCTAACGTGGTGCCACTATTCTAGAAAGGTAGTAAGGACAAGCCAGGGAACTATAGACCAATGAGCCTGACATTGATGGTGGACAATTTGTTGGAGGGGCTCCTGAGTGACAGGATTAACATGAATCTGGAAAGGCTAGGTCTGATTAAGGATAGTGAACATGGCTTTGTATGTGTGAAATTGTGCCTCACTAACTGAATTGAGGTTTTCGAAGAAATAATGAAGAGGATTGATGAGGGCAGAGCAGTGGATGTGATCTCTATAGATTTCAGTAAGACATTCAACAAGCATGGTGGCTCAGTGGTTAGCACTGCTACCTCACAGCACCAGGGTCCCAGGTTCGATTCCAGCCTCGGGTGATTGTCTGTGTGGAGTTTGCACATTCTCCCAGTGTCTGCGTGGGTTTCCTCCAGGTGCTCCGGTTTCCTCCCACAGTCCAAAGATGTGCAGGTTAGGTGAATTGGCCATGCTAAATTGCCCATAGTGTTAGGTGCATTAGTCAGAGGGAAAGGGGACTAGGTGGGTTACTCTTCGGTAGGTTGGTGTGACTGGTTGGGCCGAAGGATCTGTTTCCACACTTGTAGGGAATCTCATCTAATCTAATCTAAAAGGTTCTCGACAATGTGGGTGCTATAAACTGTTGTGGGTGGCATGGTGGCACAGTGGTTAGCACTGCTGCCTCACAGCACCAGAGACCCGGGTTCAATTCCTGCCTCAGGCGACTCTCTGTGGAATTTGCACGTTCTCCCCGTACCTGCGTGGGTTTCGTCTGGGTGCTCCGGTTTCCTCCCACAGTCCAAAGATGTGCAGGTCAGGTGAATTGGCCATGCTAAATTGCCCATAGTGTTAGGTGCATGGGTAAATGTAGGGGAATGGGTCTGGGTAGGTGGTGGGTCGGTGTGGACTTGTTGGGCCGAAGGGCCTGTTTCCACACTGTAAGTAATCTAATCTAATTTGACAAAGTTCCTCGTGGTAGACTGGTTAGCACAGTTAGATCTCATAGAATATAGGGAGAACTCGCCATTTGGATACGGAACTGGCTCAAAGGTAGAAGAGAGAGGGTGGTGGCGGAGGGTTGTTTTTCAGACTGGAAGCTTGTGACCAGTGGAGTGCCACAAGGATCGATGATTTGGAGGTAAACATAGGAGGCATCATTAGTAAGCTTGCAGATGAAACCAAAATTGGAGGTGTAGTGGACAGTGAAGAAAGTTACCTCAGAGTACAATGGGATCTTGATCAGATGGGCCAATGGGCTGAGGAGTGGCAGATGGAGTTTAGATAAATGCGAGGTGCTGTATTTTAGAAAGGCAAATCAGAACAGGACTCTTATGGTTAGTGGTAGGTCCTGGGGAGTGTTGCTGAACAAAGAAACCTTGGAGTTCAGGTTCCTAGTTCCTTGAAAGTGGAGTCGCAGCTAGACAGGATAGTGAAGAAGGCGTTTGGAATGCTTTCTTTTTTTGGTTAGAGAATTGAGTACAGGAGCTGGGAAGTCATATTGCTGCTGTACCTGACATTGGTTAGGCCACTTTTGGAATATTGTGTACCTCCTATAAGAAGAGGGAGAAACTTGAAAGGGTTGAGAAAAAATTTTCATAGATGTTCCCGGGATTGGAGGGTTTGAGTTATAGGGAGAGGCGGAATAGGCTGGGACTGTTTTCCCTGGAGCTTCAGAGGCTAAGGTTTATAAAATCATGAGGTGCATGGATAGCGTAAATAGACAAGATCTTTTCTCTGGGATAGGAGAGTCCAGAACTAGAGGGCATAGGTTTACGGTGAGAGGAGAAAGATTTAAAAGGAACCTTGGGCAAGTTTTTCATGTTGAGGGTGGTGCGTGTATGGAATGAGCTGCCAGAGGAAGTGGTGGAGGCTGGTACAATTGCAGTGTTAAGGGGCATCTGGATGGTTATATGAATAGGAAGGGTTTAGAGGGATATGGGCCAAGTACTGGCAAATGGGACTCGATTATTTTAGGATATCTGGTCAGCACGGACGAGTAGGATCGAGGGATCTGTTTCCGTGCTGTACGTCTCTATGACACTTCTGACTTGTGTCTTGGAGATGGTGGACAAACATTGGGCAGTCAAGAAGTAAGTCTCTGACCTACTGTTATAGCCACTGTTTTTAACGTGGCGTGTCCAGTTGAGTTTCTGGTCAATGGTAAACTCCAAGATGTTGATTGTGGGGAGACTCAGTGAAGGTAACACCATTGAATACTGAGGTGCTGTTGTTAGGTGGCCTCTTATTGGAAGTGGCCATAGTCTGGAATTTACTCACCACTTGTCAGCCCAAGCCTGGATATTGTCCAGATCTTGTTGCATTTGAACATGGACTGCTTCAGTATCCGAGGAGTCACGAAAGGTGCTGAACATCATCGAACATTCTCATTTCTGACCTTATGATAGAGGGAAGGCCATTGATGAAGCAGCTAAAGTTGGTTGAGCTGAGGACACTGCACTGAGGAACTCCTACAGCTTTGCCCTGGAGCTGAGATAACTGGCCTCAACAACCATAACCATGTCCTCATGTGCTAGGTATGACTCCAACCAGCGGAGAGTTTTCCCTGATACACAGTGATTCCAGTTTTTCTCGGGAGCCTTGATACCACACTCGGTCAAATGCAGCCTTGATGTCTAGACTGCGATAGGGTTAGGGATAGGGTCATCATTCTCAACTCACTTCTGGAATTCAGCCCTTTTATCCATGTTTGACGCAAGGCTGTAATGAGGTCAGGAGCTGAGAAGCCCTGGCAGAACCCAAAACTGGGCATCATTGAGCAGGTTATTGCTGAGTAGGTGCTACTTGATAGAAAGTGTCATCAACAGTGCTATCAATTTACTGAAGATAGAGAGTAAACTGATGGGGTTTGGTAATTGGCTGAGTTGAATTCATCCTGCTTTTTATGTACAGGACATACCTGGGCAATTTTCAAAATTGTTGGGTAGATGCCAGTGTTGTAACTGTACTGGAAGCGCTCATATAAGGGATTGGAAAGTTCTGGAGCACAAGCCTTCAACACTATTGCCAGAATGTTGCCAGGTCCCATAGCCTTTGCAATATCCAGTGTTTCCAGCTATTTATTGATATTGAATGGAGTGAATTGGATTGGCTGAAC
The DNA here is from genome assembly GCF_047496795.1 of Chiloscyllium punctatum. Lineage (NCBI taxonomy): Eukaryota > Metazoa > Chordata > Chondrichthyes > Orectolobiformes > Hemiscylliidae > Chiloscyllium > Chiloscyllium punctatum. The sequence continues at coordinate 18,048,418 of NC_092739.1, forward strand.
ATTGGTATCTGAGTCTGGAGACCACTACAGGAAGCCATATCACACAAGTATCATCCATCCTGATTGCTATGAAGGACTTGTATCGGACTGTGCTTTGCCCAGCTCCTCCTTTCCAACCTCACCATCATGGGTGGCCTTGCTGTGAGCTGAGAACTCCTGACACCATTGTTAAAGCCACTTTCTTCTTGAACTGCATTGCTAGGTCAGCAAAATCTCACAATTCAAATCCTATGTCCATAGTATGAACTTTAATTGTCATTCAGTCCTTGAATTGGAACTGAATATGAGTGCAGGACTTGGAGGCCGTGGTAATACCTTCATGCTGTACCTTCATTCTGGAGGAGAAGACAACACAGAATGTCAGGTACATCATAAAGACATTGAAACATACATGGACATATTCAAAAAAATCTTAGCTGGCTTTTCAGAGGAGGATGTGACAGAATCTGGAGCTTGAGGAGAAAGGAATAGTGATGGCGAGTAGGAATCTTCAGAAGGAAAAGTTTCCAGAAACATTAACAGTACAGGCATAACAGGTCAATTTCTATCCCACTGATAAAGTCATTCTATGGTTGATTATGATTGAATGCCATCCTACGTTAGCAGGAGTGATAGTTTCCTGAAAAGACTTGCAAGCCAAGAGGCAATGGGAACCACTGAAGGGGAAGACGTCATATTCTAAGCTCCTGACAACAGTTCAACACCTCACTATTCCCCATCTCCTTAGTGCACTGCAGCCCAAGCTGTATGGGCTGATTATAGTGAAGCCCAGTGCTCTGCTGTCAGGAGCTTAACTCGGCACAGGGCATCCTCAAGGAAATGACATTTATTGGAGCATTTGGAAAATCTAACCTCACTTTATCAGCAATCCAACTAAGTTAAGGTCAGTCAACTCAATTTGGAGGCATTTAATGAAGTAGTACCAGTCTTTGAGGAGATTATCCAGAGAACTCATTGTTACCTAGGGTCTGAGACTTTGGATGGTCAGCTATAAATGCCAGCAGTGCAAGATTGGCTGATAGTGAATTGGCTCCCCATTTCACAACCCTCATGACTTCTTTTCCATGTGGAAAAATTCTTTCCGAACTCATTCAATGCAATCTCCCTCAAATCTCTTACTCACCATGAGTATCACCAGAGGAGAATTGCTCTTTGTAATTAATATTCACTAAGTGGCTGAACAAATTGAAATTGATTTCAAACTGAATGATCCTACCCGTGGGTGGTCAATCAGTCTTGTGTGCCCTGAATATTTCAGGTTGCTTGATGGGTGTTTTCACATCATTTTCGAAATTAGCTGAGTTTAAATGTGGGACTGTAATATTTGCAGGGCAGCATTTTTAATTTCTCATTGGCATTTGCAATCATTGCTGCACATAGAAAATTTCTAATGCACTGCATTTTTGTCTTTTATGGAACTGGGATCTGAAAATCTGATAGGCTGTCCTTAAATCCAGTTTATATAAAACACAGCATTGAGACAGCAATATTTGAATCTGTAATACCCACAGTTTTGGCATTATAGGGTAGCATTATAATATGGCCCATCGCAAGATGTCACTCTGGTGAAGATATTAGCATGTGTGCCAGGAATGCATGGGGTCGGCAGGTCACATCTCTGCTGGCTTGATCTCAACACTGCCATTTTCTGCTCCGTGTCTCTTAAACATATGCAGAACTTGGGCCTTAGAAACTGCCTCTCTTCCTTTAGGTAGATATCTGTCACCCTCATGTTAGTTGCTAATTGATTTCCAGTGGCTCTTGCACAGATTGGAGAAGTGTGTTCTACTGCTGTGCCAAGTCTGGGAAGTCTACAAGGAATGGTGCTGTACATGGTCAAAGCCTTAGTCCTGATTTCAAAAGTTCTGGTCAGACCATTTGCTGCCCTTAGCTAATTCTGGGTGGCTCCGTGGACATTACATATAAATATTACCAGGAATTCAGTAAGGAGCTGCAGACCAAGTGGAGGAGGAACAGGAGGAGGAAGAGACAACTAATGCAACCCCTTTCTGGGCAGACTGTCCACGACCTTCTCATCTGACCTAAGAATCAGTGATTGCAGCCCAAATTTCCTACTCTGCAATTACCCCGTACTGTACTTTTACTCTGGCATTGACTACTACAAGTGACTCTTGGCCTCAGTGCTGACATAAGAGCTACACAAAACAAATATTGAAAGTCAAATGTGTTAAACAAATCTGGTATTTTGAACACCACTGCTGAATCTTGTGCATTCTTGTGGTATTGGTCAGGGGAGTCCATTACGTGACCTAGTGTACTTATGTACTGATACCCCTATGATTACAAAATGGCAGCTGACTTTCAATGGGGTAGACTTCTGGTGGCTTTACAAGGTGAATTCTCACAGTAGAATCATAGAAAGAAGGCTGTTCAGCCCATTTTGACAAAGTCTGCTTATCCTCATGACAATCACAGATAGTTCCACTCTCGTAGCCTGCTTCTTTTTTTCCCTCTTCAGATAATTTTCAGATTACCTTTTAAAATTCAGTTGAGTTTTGTATTCCCTGTGACCATATCTTCTCTTTGCCACACTTACTTCTCTCTTCACTTCTCATCTGAAGGTTTATCTCCAGACTTGTTCTCAGTTATATTACCAATCTGTGACCAGTCACATGCTCCTTTTGTTTTGCATCATTTTTGTTTAATCTCATTCGCCAGCAGGATGTGCAACAGTCCCCAAATGCAACATTTCCAAGTTTGCAGACAACACAAAACTGGGTGAGATTATGAGTTTTGAGGAGGATACAAGGGTGTTTCAGGGTGAGTAAGCAAACATGGCAGACACAATACAAATGTGAAGTTGTACACATTGTGCAAAAAAATAGAAAGGAAGAATATTATTCAATTGCTGATATATTAAGAAGTGTGGAAGTACAAAGGAATCTGGGAGTCCTTGTGTACCAGTCAATGAAAGTAGACAGGCAGGGTGCAACAAGCAATCTCAAGGCAAATGGCGTACTGGTCTTCACTACAAACAGATTTGAATTGAGAATTAGGGATGTCTTACTGCATTAAAAAATGCCTTGGTGAAGTCAAGGTGGAGTATTGTATGCAGTTTTGGTCTCCCTGCCATTGAGGGCAAGCAGTGGAGGTTCACTAGACTGATAGGCGGGATGGCAGCTATATCCTGTGAGGAGAGATTGTTCAGATGTGCCTGTATTTATTAGAGTTTGCAAGGCTGAAAGGGGATCTCATAGAAATTCCAACAATGCTGGATGGACTAGATATTGTTGCTGCCTGGGGAGTCCAGAACCAGGAACACAGTCTCAAGATACAGGTTGAATAAAGAACAGTAATGAAAGGGAACAGGCCCTTTAGCCCACCAAACCTGCGCTGATGCATGATACCTTTCTAAGCTGAAACACTTTTTGCCTCTATGTGGTCCATATCCCTCTCATCCCTGCCTATGCAGGCGTCTGTCAAGATGCCTCCTAGATGTTGCCATTGTAACCACCTCCACCACCTCCTCTGGCAGTGCATTCCAGACAATTAACACCCTCTGTAAAGGAACCTGCCTTTCACATCTACTTTGAACTTACCCCCTTTTCCCATAAACCTGTGTCCCCTCATAATTGACATTTCCATGCTGGGAAAAAGACTCCGAATAACCATTCTATCCATGCCTCACATAATTTCGTAAACCTCTTTCAGGTCATGCAAATTCCTTGACATTCAAGTGAAAACAAACAAAGTTGGTCCACTTTCTCCTCATAGCTAATCGCCTCCAAATTGGGCAACATCTTGGTAAATCATTTTTGTACACTGCTCAGAGCCTTCAAACCCTTCTGGCAGTGTTCTAGTACTGTTCTGATAGTGACCAGAACTGTACAGAATATTCCAAGTTTATCCTAACTAAAGTCAGGTACAGCTGCAGTGTGACTTGCAATTTGTATACCCTATGTACTCGCCAATGAAGATAAGCATGCTATACGCCTTCTTGACCACCTTATCCACTTGAGTAGCTATTTTCAGGGAACTGTGGGCCAGCACGCCTAGATCCCTCTGTATATTAATGCGACTTAGAGTTCTGCTATTTAGAGTCATAGAGATGAATAGCACGGAAACAGACCCTTCAGTCCAACTTGTTCATGCCAACCAGATATCCCAAACTAGTCTAGTCCCATTTGTCAGCACTTAGCCCATATCCCTCTAAACTCTTCCTATTCACATACCCATCCAGATGCCTTTTAAATGCCTCCACCACTTCCTCTGGCAGCTCATTCCATACATGCATCAGACCATTAGGCCTGAGATGAGTAATGTTTCTTTATTCAGAGTTGTGAACCTGTGGAATTCTTTATTACGGAAAACTGTGGAGTCCAGGTCACTGAAATTCTGAAAGAAAGATGGATAATTTTTTGGATATTAATTGAATCGGAGGTATGGGGAGAAAGTCGGATTGAGTTAGAGGATCAGCTACGGTCATAATGAATGGCCGAGCAAGATCAGCTGGCTGAGTAGCCAACTGCTGTTCCTAGTTTCCATGTTTCTATGCTTCAGAGCCCTGATGGAGTGGGAGTAGGAAACCCACTCATCGCAAAAGAAACTCCTGAAGGAACTTGTCCATTTGGTCACAATTAATTTTTTCTCCCCAGTGAACTCGAACAGTTTTCTATGCACTGGTATGGATGGTTGGGGTCAAATCCGGCATAATAAAAAGGAAACTTTATAGTTTTCAGATTTAAAGGCCCAGGAATGAACTAATGCTGACACAATTGGGTGGCATGTCAGGCTGGTGACTTGAGGTATTGGGTCAGGCAGGGGTGGATGGATGATGGTTAGACTGGCGTAGAGGGATCAGTGTCAGAGTTGGGTCTGGGGGAGTCAGGCTGGTGGGAGGATGGGGTAGAGTTCTTGGATCCTAGTTGGGGTGAAGGGTACAGGAGTATTAAGTTATGCTGGTCTGAGGGGTGGGGGAGGGTGGAGTTAGGTCAGATCAAGGGGGTGGAATCGTGTTGTGTGAGGGATGTTCTGATTGGGGCACATCTTCGAATTTAAAATAAATCTTTTGAGGGGTTCCAGACATGGGGAAATTGTCAACTTGAAAATTAATTTTCTAGGCAGTTCCCACAGAGTCTGCCGAGTTGGAGTGCGTTGGGGTGGGGTGGGGGTTGAATGACCCCAACTCATAATTCCAGTCAACACTGTTTCAGCAACTCTCTGGCCACTGGGATATCTGGTTCTTTTCTCTTGCCAAATTATTAGTTTCTTTGGTCGTTCATATTTGTACTTAATAATTTTAGCTAGAAGATATAACAAAATTTATATCTTACTCAGATCTATGTATGGTAATTGTGTAGATTACTTCACATAAATGACTAATTCAGCTCTTCCCCATTGAGCTGTCAAGGTGAACCTATTAGTGCAATTTTACAACTTTGTTCTCTCGGTGGGGAGTTTCACTCAATGGAAAAAAAGTGTACAGTAAATCCAAACATGTACTGCCCACAATTTTCTAGGTATCCAATGTGAGATCTCTGCAGGGGAGGCTCCATACTGGGAGCAGAAGGTCAGCAAATTACTCCTATACTTTCATTATACAAATAATGAGAAGCACTGATTAGAAATGACTACTGATGTTACAGTGAATGCCTATGCTATTTGTAATTTAAGCCACAATATTATCAGGCATGAAGAGGATTTAACCCCTAATTATAACTTCCTTTCTCATGCTACCTGATTACATTGGATAGATGTATCTTGTCAATTGAATGTTAGACTCCTTAAGCTAATCGTTTCTGGGACAATAGTAATTAATGCACTCTCTTTCCAGTTTCCATGGTGGCCACCTCACTTGCCTAACACATTTCTATTTGTACTGACATCTGGACTGCATTCCAACCTCGAGTCTTTTGCCTTTGTTAAAAAAAAAGTTCCTTTGATGTTTCCATAATATCACAGATCAATTTAATATCCATTCTTAAATGCCCTGAGGTGCTGCTGATCGGGTTTCCTGTTTCAATGTCACCCTCAAATGATTGCACCCACATGATGAATGGATCTTGCTTGACAGCCAAGTTTGAATAACCAAAAACTGCTTATCCTTCACGTTCACCAAGGCTAACTCTACACTTCCTCTTCATTCTTGGCAAGTACATCGTTTGCGACATATATGGCTATAACAAAACTAAACATACTGGAAATACCCAGCAGGTCAGGCAACATTTGTGGAGAGAGACAAACAGGTTCATATTCTTAAAAAGCAGAATCAACCTGAAACTTTGAGGAGACGTCTAGCTCCCAAAGATGATGGATATGGTTGATTCCACAGCTCGGGTGGAATGTTAAAATCACAAACCAAAATTTGAACTGCTTTGAACACATTTCCAGTGTTAACAGAGGTAGACCAAGTGTTGAACAATCAACTCAGTCTCAACTAACAGGCTGGTCATTTAAATCTCATCATAAGTCTATGCATCTTAGAAAAAAAACTCTATTTTACACTTAACCAACAGCTAAAGAAAGCAGAGAGTTAGACAAGCCAACGTTAGTATCTTTCCTTCCTGCTTGATCTAACTTAAAATGACTCTACGAAGCTTCCATAATCCTGAGCCATAATGTCCCTTGATCCACACAATATCCCACTCTTAATATTTCCAATAGCTCCTTTACAATTTTGTGTTCCATAGCTGCGCTGTCCAATCTCCTCTGAATCTTCTGATCTCTCCTATGACACTTATTGCCCTGTTTGCACAGCTACTGGTTAAAGCAATGGTAGAAATTGGAGCGAAGGCGGGGTATAAATAGAGATTCAGTGAGCAACAAGTAACTGATTGGTGTATGGACGAGTGACCAGGCCTTCTGCCTGCCAAAAGTTATGTGATTAATTGGTTCTCAGGTAGCTGAACAACTTGGGTCTGTGAGTAAGATAGGGAGATCTTCACAAACCCAGGAGCTGTCCTTATTCTTTGCAATTCAAAACAGTAAGCTTGAAACAAGCCAATTAATTTTATCTTCAGCAAATGTTGTAAGCTTTTAACCAAAGGTATTTCGTTTATGTGAACCAGCTGGGCTGTGCCTCTTGTAGACTGAAGGAAGGCAGGCCAGGAAGCATTGTGCAGATGAGCACAAACATCATCTCAACAAAATTCTGTTAAGAGGGATACCACTGAACTACTTCCCAGTCTTGTCCTTCACCCATAATAATTTTTTTTTAATTGCATGTGTGTATAAGGGGAGCTTTACATCGGGGAATATCATATTAATTAATAGAATTATACGCCGACTGTCCATAATTTCTTATCTGTACCTGTAGTTTACTCATTTTAATGATATGTAATTCTTAAATACAAAAATCGTATTTTTTGTCAACCTGGATTTAAAAGCCAGGTAAATTGGGGAATTCTGCATATATTTCAAACTCTTTAACTCTTGAGACAACTCAGGCCATAATGGGGCTTAATATCCAGTGTGCTACTTCAGTGAGATCTCTCAGTGCACTTTCTCAAAATCAACAATATTCAACATGACTCGTAATGAGTATAAATCTTCGAGGTGAAAGTGAGGACTGCAGATGCTGGAGATCAGAGCTGAAAATGTGTTGCTGGAAAAGCGCAGCAGGTCAGGCAGCATCCAAGGAACAGGAAAATCGACGTTTCGGGCATCAGCCCTTCTTCAGGAATCCTGAAGAAGGGCTGATGCCCGAAACGTCGATTCTCCTGTTCCTTGGATGCTGCCTGACCTGCTGCGCTTTTCTAGCAACACATTTTCAGCTCGTAATGAGTATATCATCAGTATGCCCACTGCATTGAATGTCAAATATTTGACATATAGAATCCAATACACATTGACTTCATTAAGATCCAGTGTTTCCTCAGTGAGACTTTTAACAACCGTTTTCCTAGCATCCCATTCTAAAAGGACAATATTCCAGCACCTTTAAGAAATATTATGGAATCAGCTACACAAGAATACCAGTCAAATATTAATAGTTGAAGTATCACTGGAAGAACAAATACTAACATGTTCTTTAAGAATGGGAAAATAAGTACACATTTTGCCAGATGTAAATTTGACCATGTATATTCTCCCTTAAAATATCTTGCACATTAGGGTGTTTCTGAAGAAGAATCGTACTGGACTTGAAATGTTAATTCTGTTTCTGTCTGCACAGATACTGTCATATCTGCTGGGTTTCTCCAGCACTTTGTGTTTGTTTCAGATTTCCAGCAACTGTTGTGTTTTGCTTTTGCTATAATTCATTTAATAGCCAAACCAAAATATTTACTTCAATTTTAAATTTTACACCAACCTTATTGACAATATATGTCTCAAATTCTGAGCTACCGCTCCTGAATAAATCAACAGCATGCTCAATGTTGATGCCTGAAAGCTTCCTTCAAGGGCATCAATAAAACATTTCAAGACCAGCAGTTAGTTGATGCAACCTGTTTTCAACAAAATAGATCTCACCAAGAAATACAAAACCCTGAAGGCCGCATTCAGGCCAAAGATTAATTTGTTTAGTTTCCATAATTTTTCAGAATCTGATGTCTCTCTGTGTGGTTTCAGGAACACCTCCCATATATGTGAGCTAAGGAAGTCAAAAGGCATTCATGATTGCAGCTGGAAAAACACAGTCTACGAGCATCATTATCACTCAGTTGTTCCTCAAAACTTCGAGACACTAACTTCACTTTAGTCTTATAAATTCCATCTGAAATAACGTATTCTGTACAAATCCACCTCTATAACATAGCTGGTTGCATGGTACATAAGAATAATCTCCAATCCCTCCTCAACTATGTAATTGTCTTTGATTTGTCTGTTTTATTAATTTATCCTCAAGTTCATTGGCAGCCATCAAAACCTTAGCTTCTGGTATGTAATTGTTTTGTGTTTGCCATCTAATCTGTTCAGATTCCACCATATACTTTCACTTTTATGTTGTGGAGACCACAGCTTCAAGACATCCCTCTTACACTTTTGGTGACACTTTCTCCAGCATGTTTCTGAAGAATCAGTACTTGCACTGCACTTTCTTACTTTCTACCTTTTCATCCATTCCACCAGTCCATAGATTTCACTTCTTGGCCTTGATGCTAAGCATTCAACCAATATTTAATTTGCCAGTACCTTTTCAACTACGCTCAACAGCTGTCACATTTCTCTACTTATCAGAATCCTTTAAAATGAATGCTGCCTGAGCACCTAATCTGGGTAGGCATCATATAGATGTGATAGTTCTGTCATACATGTTATATTCAGTTCCATTATCAGCTGATCCACTGCACTCCATTCCTCTGGACTTTCCCTGCCAAACAAATGAGCATTTGACCGTGTGCCTTGTTTATGTGTCTCAGTTAATGAGTTTGAGATTTAATGATTATTTATGATAATTCTGAGAAATGAACCATAACAGTTTGACAGCCATGTTTGATGAATGCTCTATTACCATGATGATCTTCCACCTTGCCATTTGACTAGCCCAGCTGAAAAAAAAAATGCCATACGCTTTGATTAAAGAATAATCACACTGGCCAGAATAAATGAAGATTGGTCCAGCTAGAAACAGAAAATTGCACATTAAAAGATTTATCGCCAAACAATTCATTAAAATATCTTTGTGTTGCTTTGTTGCTTCATCAAAATTGTCACAAGAGGGTTTTGTTTTGCAGTACCATGTTTTAGGAAAAAAAAGCTATTATGAGCAGAAATGAACCCCATTACTAGGTGAACAATTAAATAGGTATTGTCCCTCTTGAATTCCTGGCAATTTCTGACTGCCTTCTTCGCAATGAAAAATTACTGCTGACAAACTGAGCAGGTTGGACAGCTTGGATAAGGATTGCTGTAAATAGGTATGTTCACTTCTTGAAACATCCTTATCTACACTTAACACTGTTACTGAGAGATAAAATCCACCATGAAGTGTAATATTCACTTAAAGTCTCCTTTGATTTTATGGAAATATATTTTTTGGGATCTCAATCGGGGGTGGCACGGTGGCTCAGTGGTTAGCACTGCTGCCTCACAGGTTCGATTCCTGCTTTGGGTGACTGTGTGGAGTTTGCACATTCTCCCTGTGTCTGTGTGGGTTTCCTTCGGGTGCTCTGGTTTCCTCCTACAATCCAAAAGTGTTTCGGTCAGGTGAATTGGCCATGCGAAATTGCCCATAGTGTTAAGTGCATTAGTCAGGGGTAAATCTAGGGTAAGGGAATGGTTCTGGGTGGGTTACTCTTCGGAGGGTCGGTGTGAACTTGTTGGGCTGAAGGGCTTGTTTCCACACTATAGGAAATCTAATCTAACCAATCCATGTTTAATGCTAAAATACAAGGCTATAATAGGATTGTTATCAAATATAATATATAGATGTTAGGACCAATTATCAAAAATATGATCAAGGAGGTATCTTTTAAGTTGATACTTAAGGAAGAAGAATGAGGTAAGGAGATTTTGAGATGGAATTCTGAAGTTTGGAGAGTGACAGCTGGAGGAATGGCTGCAAATTGTGAAGCATTAAAAATGAGAGATGTGAGAGACCCTAGAATTAGAGATGTGCAAAGCTCTCAGGGGGTTATAGGGTCACATGACATTACAGAAGCAGGAAGGCACAGGGCCATAAAAGGACTTGAAGGCGAAGATGAAAATATTTAAAATTGAAACATTGCTGCCTGGGAGCCAAAGTTGGTCAGAGAATACAGAAGTGAGGGATGAACATAAATTGTTACAAGTTGGCATATGGACAGTAATTTGGAGGAACTCAAACTTACAAAGTGGATGGCTCACTAAGATAACATTGGAATCAAACTGGAGGTTAAGAAAGGCATGACTGAGGATTTCAGCAGCAGGAATACAACATAGATCATGCAGAACTATGCTAGAGAATAAAAGAATGCATATTTGGCAAAATAAAAGTGATGTATTTTGGGGCACCCTTTGTGATCTGAATTTGGTGTTAATATTCATCACAAGAGTAGGATATTAACATTACATCATAGGAGAATATGCTTGAAGACTTTGCATTTGTTTTGAAGGAAAAGTTTGTTTTTAACATTTCTAACAACCAGAAAGAAAAGAAGAGTTACTAATCTATGTTACTGGTGAAATGAGAAATAGGGAAATAAAGTCTATTATAAAGGATGAAATTACGGCACATCTGAATAGTAGCAACAGGATAGGACAGAGTCAGCATGGATTTATGAAGGGGAAATCATGCTTGACTAATCTTCTTGAATTTTTTGAGGATGTAACTCTGAAGATGGACGAGGGAGATCCAGTAGATGTAGTGTACCTGGACTTTCAGAAAGCTTTTGATAAAGTCCCACAGAGGAGGTTAGTGAGTAAAATTAGGGCGCATGGTATTGGGGGCAAAGTACTAGATTGGATTGAAAATTGGTTGGCTGATAGGAAACAAAGGGTAGTGATAAACGGCTCCATTTCGGAATGGCAGGCAGTGGCCAGTGGGGTACCGCAGGGAGCCGTGCTAGGACCGCAACTTTTTACAATATATGTAAATGATATAGAAGATGGTATCAGCAATAACATTAGCAAATTTGCTGATGATACAAAGCTGGGTGGCAGGGTGAAATGTGATGAGGATGTTAGGAGATTACAGAGTGACCTGGACAAATTAGGTGAGTGGGCAGATGCATGGCAGATGCAGTTTAATGTGGATAAACGTATGGTTATCCACTTTGGTGGCAAGAACAGGAAGGCAGATTACTACCTCAATAGAATCAATTTAGGTAAAGGGGCATTACAGAGAGATCTGGGTGTTCTTGTACACCAGTCAATGAAGGCAAGCATGCAGGTACAGCAGGTAGTGAAGAAGGCTAATAGCATGCTGGCCTTCAAAACAAGAGGAATTGAGTATAGAAGCAAGGAGGTGCTTCTGCAGCTGTACAGGGCCCTGGTGAGACCACACCTGGAGTACTGTGTGCAGTTCTGGTCTCCAAATTTGAGGAAAGACATTCTGGCTATTGAGGGAGTGCAGCGTAGGTTCACAAGGTCAATTCCTGGAATGGCGGGATTACCTTACACTGAAAGACTGAAGCAACTGGGCTTGTATACCCTTGAGTTTAGAAGACTGAGAGGGGATCTGATTGAGACATATAAGATTATGAAAGGATTGGACACTCTGGCAGCAGGAAACATGTTTCCGCTGATGGGTGAGTGCCAAACCAGAGGACACAGCTTAAAAATACGGGGTAGACCATTTAGGACAGAGATGAGGAGAAACTTCTTCACCCAGAAAGTCATGGCTGTGTGGAATGCTCTGCCCCAGAGGACAGTGGAGGCCCAGTCTCTGGATTCATTTAAGAAAGAGTTGGATAGAGCTCTCAAGGATAGTGGAATCAAGGGTTATGGAGATAAGGCAGGAAGAGGATACTGATTAGGAATGATCAACCATGATCATATTGAATGGCAGTGCAGACTTGAAGGGCTGAATGGCCTACTCCTGCACCTATTGTCTATTGTCTATTGAAACAATAATGGATATTATCTGTCGGACAAGGAAAATTGTTAACCAAGGACAAAATCTTAGGTTGCTATGCCTTTATAGGCCTGACTGTTAGTGTTTTGAGGTACCCCAGGCAACAGCATGTGGCACAAGCCCCAGTAATGAAGTAACCAATTAAATGTTGAACCAATGATGAATGGGAAAGGGTACAAGTATTGCTGAATGAACCAATAATTGAACTGCACATACTTGAATTGCAATGAAGTGAAGCTTAACTTTTTGTTTTATTCATACATGGGAGGTGGATGTCACTGGCTAGGTCAGCATTTATCACCATCTTTAATTGCTCAGAGAACACTTAAAAGTCAAACATATTACTGTGGACCTGGAGTCACACATAGGCCAGACCAAAAATGGATGGCAGATTTCCTTCCATGAATGATGCAAGAAATGAGAATGAAGCAAAACCTTGCTCCCACACTTTAGCAAAGGATGTAAGAGTAGGGCTTATAGAGTATAGCTTGTTATTCAATGGGATGTTGGACTTCAACTCTACTGTTCTACCTGCTCTCCATGTTCCATGATTCCCTAAGAAACAAAATTTCTGCCTGTAAACCAGCTTTAAATATATTCGGATTTATTTGGAAGCACTAGCTTTTGGATCACTGCTCTTTCATCAGGTGGTTCAGGTATTTTCAAAAGGTCCGTCATGGACATAGGTAGCATGTCTCAGTTGGCAGCTGATCACACCACCATGGCAGGAATGGCTTTCATTTTGACACAGGAAACCCAGAGTAGCACAGACAGCACTGGGCTTTGGAGTCCTCAATGGACCTTTCCAGTTTCTGAGGGCATCAGTTCTAACCAAGTAGTTCCATCAGATCACCAACAGATGAACCAACTAGATTCCTCAACACAGAACATTCCAGACACTGAATAGCCATCAGGTCTGTAACTACAGGATGTTAATATGAGTGAATGCTCAGTTTCCCGGGCAATGGTCTCAAATCCTCCTCTTAAGATAAGCCCAAGTTCCAGAGAAGGATTATCTGTGGTGACGTCTTTTCAGAGGCTTGTCATGTCCTCAGATCAATGATGAAGATACATCACAATCAGAGCCATATTCTTACAAATTCCTCAACTGAGCTGACCACTCAAACTCTAAAGATGTACTTCATTGGTCTTGGCCAGTCAGGCAATGTCAGTCAGGAATTTGTGGCAGATATGCACCTGCACCTCCACATCATTTATTCCATCTGCTGCACCCGATGTGGCCTCCTCTATATTGGGGAGACAGGCCGCCTACTTGCGGAACATTTCAGAGAACACCTCTGGGATACCTGGACCAACCAACCCAACCACAGTGGCTCAACACTTCAAATCCCCCTCCCACTCCACCAAGGACATGCAGGTCCTTGGACTCCTCCATCGCCAGACCATAGCAACACAACAGTTGGAGGAAGAGCACTTCATCTTCCGCTTAGGAACCCTCCAACCACAAGGGATGAACTCAGATTTCTCCAGTTTCCTCATTTCCCCTCCCCCCCACCTTGTCTCAGTCAAATCCCTCGAACTCAGCACCGCCTTCCTAACCTGCAATCTTCTTCCTGACCTCTCCGCCCCCACCCCCACTCCAACCTATCACCCTCACCTTGACCTCCTTCCACCTATCACATTTCTAACGCACCTCCCCCAAGTCCCTCCTCCCTACCTTTTATCTTAGCCTGCTGGACACACTTTCCTCATGACCTACCTCTCACAAAACTGTATTGATTATCCCTAATCAATTTACTCCTTTCTAGATGATTATAAATCCTATCTCTCAAAAACTTTTCCAACAAATTACCCACAACTGAAGTAAGGCTCACTGGTCTATAATTACCAGGGTTGTCTCTACTCCCCTTCCTGAATAAAGGCGCAATATTTGCTATCCTCCAGTCTTCTGGCACTATTCCTGTAGACAATGATGACATAAAGATCAAATCTAAAGGCTCTGCAATCTCCTCCCTGGCTTCCAAGAGAATCCTAGGATAAATCCCATCCGGTCCAGGGGGTTTATCTATTTTTACATATGATCACAAGATCACAGGATGGCATAAAAGTGAAGTATATTGATGCTGATAATATGAAATAAAAACAGAAGAAGCATATGTGGAGAGACAAGCCGAGTTAATATTTTGAGTGCAATATTACTCTTCTTCAAAGTGGAGTCATATTGGACATGAAAGGTTAAAGCTGCTTTTCTCTGCACACATGCTACCAGATTTACTGAGATTTTCCAGCTCCTTCTGTACGTATATCAGACGAAGGAAGGTGTATGGGTGATCCTCAAGCCGACTGCCAATATTTATCAGTCTCTATGCACTATTGTTCACCACAGGCTAGGTTTGCTGTTACTGCCCTCTACAGGGTAAGAACCTAAATGGTCTGATTGACTGAGCATGTTATCGCAATGCAGTATTGATAGTTTTAAGTCAGATGTTGCCTATTGCACGCAAGCAACTAGGTTCAATTCACGCTAATAAGTTAGACCTTGTTAGAGAGATTGTGAGGAGGATCAGGATGCTTGGTTTTATCCTTTGAAACCCTTTGCTATCAACCCACACATTCTGTGTGACATCATCACCATCCCTTCACTTGTTATTCAGCTGTTGACACTTTACTCACACCGTCCAACAATTTTGATCATCTGCAGAGACTTATTATTCGACACTCCACTCACACCATTTGGATGATCTTTTGATCTCTCTGCCTTTGATTTCTCTGCCCTTAATCTCTCTGCCTATAAATTCTGTTAAAAATCACACAACACTAGGGTTCTAGTCCAACAGGTTTATTTGGAAGCACTAGCTTTCAGAGTGCTGCTCCTTCATCAGCAGGAGCAGTACTCCAAAAGATAGTGCTTCCAAATAAACCTTTGGACTATAACCTGGTGTTGTGTGACTTCTGACTTTTACCATCCAGTCCAACACCAGCACCTCTACATCATCATCATCATCATGTATAGTGCTTCCTCAGCATTAACCCTCGCAGACTCATATACGCTAGTGGTGCAATTTAGATTTAAATACTTTATGAAGAGGATTTAAATGAATAGAATTGACTGATAAGGCGTAATAGTTTGTAAAAAGTGGAAGGTTGTGTTGATATTTGATAAGGTAGGCGTCAAAATGATACTGGTTTCTGTGACTAGTTGGATCAAGGGCAAAGCCCTGACAAATTTTCTCGTGTCATATCATATGGATGTTACTAACTGTGGGGTAACTGTCCAGTTATGGAAGGGCTCTTGTTGTGCACAGTAATGTCCCTATCTCTGAGTCAGACAGCCCAGGTTCAAGTCCCACCTGCTCCAGTGCATGTGTCATAATATCTCTGAACAGGGTGATTAAAATTGTTGTCTGTTGATGTTATCATATTTTGTGTAAAAGACCAACTATGCACAACAGATAGAGAAAATTGGACAGCCTGATCTTTCTCCTCCAAAGACCTATTGTGATTCAGGTATGCCCAAATGAAAGAGACAATTTCCTTAAATTTTATATCAAATTAGGAAAGGATGAATATAGTTCATTTTAGAATCCCTACAGTATGGAACCAGGCCATTTGGCCCATTGAATCCACGCCAACCTTCCACAGAGCATCTCACACAGACCCCCACTCTATTCTGCTAGCCCTGTATTTCCCATGGCTAACCACCTAACCTGCACACTGTGGGCAATTTAGCATGGCCAAGCCTCCTAACCTGCACATCTTTGGACTGTGGGAGGAAACCAGAGCAAATCCGTGCAGACATGGGGAGAATGTGCAAAGTCTGCACAGACAGTCACCCAAAGATGGAATCGACCTTGCGTCCCTAGTGCTGTGAGGTAGCAGTGCTAACTACTGAGCCACCATGCTCCCTCCAACACTAGTAGCTGAAATTTATAACTGGCAAATAAAATAAATGTGCTTCAAAGGAAGACTTCATTAAATAATTGTTTATCAGCTGGAAAGCATACTGATAGAATTGCTGAGTCCGTAATATGTATGATAGTGAAACACTGACATGTTAAAGCTAATGTTAAAAGTACTGCTAAAACTGCAAATCTTAGATTCTTGAAAGAAACACACAAAATATTGAAAACTCAAAGTTAGTCAATCAACATCTGGTGACAAAATTGGCAGAGAGTTTTCAAAAGTGAATTAAACCACTGCCTAGTCTTTTTAAAGGTTGCCATGATGTAGAAGTGCTGGCGTTGGACTGGGGTGGACAAAGTTAAAGATCACACAACACCAGGTTATAGACAACAGCTTTATTTGGAAGTACAAGCTTTCGGAGCGCTGCTCCTTCATCAGGTTATTTATTTAATGAAAGTCCATTTGGCAGTTTATCCCTCACCCATGTACATCAACAGTGAGACTACATGTAAACTATGCATAAAAATTTGGTTACCCATAATTGAAGGTGCATCAATTTGTAGAAAAGAGCTTAACAAAGTACGAAGAGAATACATTCGATTGGTTATTAGGTGAGGAATTGCTTTCAGAGAGGAGAGCAGAGAGACTATAAGCATTTTAAGGTTCTGAGAAGAATAGATAATAGGGATGCAGTCAGGTTGATTTTGCTATAATTATAGCTGCAGAAACAATGGATAAAAGTATAAAATGAACCATCTGCAAGCAAGACTTAAAATTGGAAAAGTTTTCATTCCCCTGACTGATCATAGAGAGTCAGAGAGGCATACAGCATGGAAACAGATCCTTTGACCCAACCCGTCCATACTAACCAAGTTTCCTCAACTGAACTAGTCCCATTTACCTGTGTTTGGCTCATAGCTCTTCAAACTGCAAATCCAAATGTCTTTTAAATGTTGTAATTGTACCCACCTCTACCACTTCCTCCAGCAGCTCATTTCATATAGGCACCGCTCTTTGTGTGAAAACGTTGCCCACCCAAAGTCCCTTTTAAATCTTGCCCCTCTCATCTTAAATCGATGCCCTCTAGTTTTGGACTCCCGGACACTGGAGGAGAGACCTTGGCTACTCAATTTATCTATGCCCCTCATTTCTTGAACACACTTAACAAATTCCTCCCCATTTAAGCCTTTAACAAGTAGGTTTGGATTAAAATCCCTGACTATTACAACCCTATTATTCTTACAATTATCTGTGACCTCCCTAGATATTTGCTTCTCAGTATCCTGCTGACTACCAGGGAGCTTGTAGTACAATCCCATCAAAGTGATCACCCACCTCTTATTTCTCAGTACCATCCATATAGCTTCACTGGATGCTCCCTCAGGTATATCCTTTCTAAGTTCAACTGTAATGTTTTCCCTAATCAAAAACGCAGTCCCACCCCCTCTCATGCCTCCCCTTCTATCTGTCCTATAAAGCGTCTGTACCCCAAGCATAAAGATAAGTAAAATCTGGCATAACTCTCACAGTAAATCTTCAACACAGGTAAACTGCTCTCTGCAGGGTGATCCATAATACAACAATTGAAGCTTTGTTTCTTGAAGGCTTATCACTTTTTACAATAGAACATTGCAGAAATAATATCAGATTCACAGTATGGATTTCATTCAGATTGCCAACCCTGAAGACTGGCATCCAACTTTCCAAAAGCATATAACAGCCCAGGATCAGCATCAAAATGGTCCTTGTCAAAGTCACAAATGAAAACCTATCCAACTGGATCCATTGCAAACTACATCTCATCATCCTTGGACCCTGTTTGCATTCCTTGATTTTCTGTCACAGCATCCTCATCCAATAACCATTTTCCATTGTCTGGCTAGGTGGGAGATCAAAGCTGTATACGTTGCGTTGTGCCATTCACCTCATGACCCCAAACATGTCTTGCCCTCCCTATACCAGTGCCTGTACTGACCCCAGCAGCTTAGCCCGTGGAGAATGAGCTCATACCTGGGCAGGATGCTCTCCCACAGACAAAAGAATGTGGATGCTGGAAATCTGAAACAAACACATCAAATGCTAGAGAAACTCTATAAGCCTGGTAGCATCTGTGGAGAAAGAGAGAACAGTTTGAGTTCAGTATGACTCTTGTTCTAAACTGAAAGGGTTTGGAAAATGTTGAATTTTATAGCTTTTTTGGAGGTGTGGGGGTGGGGGGAGTGGAAAGCGAATGGAAAAGATGGTGTGGAGGCTCAGTGCAAAAGACAAAGGAGTTGTTCACTGCAGTGAATGAGAAAAAGAGATGTGAAAAGGGTATGAATTAAATTGTGCAATGTAGAAAATCGGTCCTCTCTGTGGAGATTAATGTAAGCAAAACACAAATAAATACAGTCAAGGAGTATTGAGAGAATACTGGAGGACAGATATCACCTGTCAGGCTCTGAAAGTGTGGAATTAAACATTGAGGCTGTAAAGTGTCCAAGTGAAAAATTATGCCTTGCTCCTTGAGCTTGTGATGGGCTTCATTGCAACGTTGCAGCAAGGCTAGAACAAAAATTATAGTATGAGAGCAAAGTAACTTATTGAAATGGCAAGCAACTTGGAGGTCTAGATCATTCCAACAGATAGAGTGGTAATATTCTGCACAGTGGTCACCCAGTCTCACCATTGTAAAGGAGACTGCGTTGTGATCAGTGAAAACAGTAGACTAGTTTGAAAGAATTAGCAGTAAGATGCTGGAGAAACATGGAAAATGTAGTGGAATCATTGCAGGAAGTAGGGTGTGAGAAAGGGTGGGCTAGTAATAGCTATTGATGGGCAACCAATCAGTAATGGAAACAGTAAAATTAAGGAAGAAAATGGAAGTGTTAGAGGTGGACCAAATGAAGGTGAGAGAAGGATGGAAATCAGAAACCAAACCAAATTATCTTTTCCAATTCCAGACAAGAACAGGAAGCAGCACCAATTACATCACCGACGTATCAGAGAAAATGTGGTGGGTGAGGGCCCAAGTAAGAGTGGAACAAGGAATTCCCGGCATACCTAACAAAGTGACGGGTATAACTAGGACCCATTCTCACACATTTGACTTGGAAAAAGTGAGAAGAGTTAAAGGGGAAACTTTTCAAAATAAGAATGAGTTCAGTCAGGCAAAGGAAGCTGGGTGGGGACGATTCAGGGGTCTTTCCAAGGAAGAACTACATGCCATTCCCTCACTGTTGCTGGATCAAAGTCCTGGGACTCTCTCCATAACAACAAAGTTGGGTGTACCTACACCACATGAGGTTCAATGATACAAGATGGGGACTCATCCCTAATGAAGCAGGGACAATTCAGGCTAAGCAATAAATGGTGGCCTTGCCACTGATCCCCACTTCCTATTAATGAATAAAAATGTATCTAAATTTATAAATGTATGAATATTCATAAATTGAAAATTTAAAAATCAAATATTAAACATGATTAAATGAAACAATTTTAAATACTTGGAAAAAATGTTAAGTTAATCTTTTAGAGATTGATTTATTAGATAATTATGAATTGAATGTTCCAAATTAGATGTAAAGAATTATTCTGCTAATGAATATTCATTAATTGAAGTCTTGGAAATTGTGATTAAGTTAACAGTACAAAATACAACAGGAAAATTAAAAGATTATGTGCAGAAAAGCAATTTGATGAAAGGCCAGGTAAATGCAAGAATCGAACCCTTGTTCTGGGATGTTCTGCAAGGTTGTAGTTTGAGACGGAATAGTTGCTGGAAGATGAGCTCTGGGATTGAAGATTAATTTAGTCAGTATTAGATGAGTAAAAGAATCCGTGCACACCACACAGGCTGAAACAAAATCAAAATTGCAGAGAGCTCACCAAAGGTACACCAAGAGAACTCAAGAAGGCTAAGCTTGGATCCCAAGAGAAGAAAACAAACAGTCAAGTGAATCTGATCTCACACCAAAAGGTTTGACTGATTGCCAAAATGGAGATGTTTAAATCTTTCAATATTTAGAAAATAATAACAACCGTGAAATTTGAATGCTGTTTTTTTGAAAATTTCATATGCAGGTCTACAGTCTAAAGGAAAATTCTGAATTAATGGTATTGTTTGAAGCTCTTTTGTGCTTGTGAAGAGTTTATTTTTTCCCAGAGGATCAGGAATGAATACTTAACAGATACATTAATCCTGACCTTAAACAATGTAGCTGTAGTTGCTGCGGATTTATGGTGGAATGATAAACACTACTCACTGTGGGAGATACCTCCTCATCCAGTAATGTGACAAACTCTTTGAACTTAATCAAAGTTTTGCCTATCTGGTAATTCATACAAACTTACAGCCCAGAATGACACAACTTGTTTATTGGGTCCTGTACCTTTGTAGGGAAAAAAAGATTCACCATATTTGCTTATTGAACCAGAGTGAGGATAATTTAGGAGACATTAATCTAGATTTTCTTGCCATATGGCCCACACTAGAGGAGGCCTTTAAGCTTTCAAGTGTTTGAAAATACTTATTACAGTGGATTATCTGAGATATAATTTTAATTGATAAAAAAAATTGGTGGGATGTGAGCAGTGTTGACCAGGTCAGCATTTATTGCCCATCCTTTGCCCTTGAGAATGTAATGATGTGCTGGTTTCTTGAATCGCTACATTCCTTGACATATATGTATATCCAGAATGCTGTTAGGGAAGGAGTTGAGGGATCTTGACCCAATGACATTAAAGAAAAAGCCAAGATTGTCTACTGCTTGAAGGGGAATTTGCAGGTGGTAGTGGTACCATATATGTTCCCCTTGTCTTTCTAGTTGATTGAGGTTATAATAGGATTAAGTACTTTTGATGTGGTTAGTAAATGCAAGTAGTTTGTTTTTATGACAGAATAACCAGTTTAGGGATTTGAAATATATGGATACATTGTATGAATGAGAAGAGTTTTTTTTTTCTTTATCAAGTGCATATGAAGGAGAACTTGCTTAGATTGTTCAAAGACTTTCTTACATGGTTCCTGAGGTCTGCCCGTTCTGATACTGGAGAGTGACTATGGACTTGGCCTGGGGTTTGAAGTGACAGGAAGATGGTGTTAGGATATAATGGGGCCTATGGATGGATGGAAGGATGAAGGGTGAGGACTATAAGGCCTAACAGGGTTTTAGAAAACAGGGCCAAGTGCTGGAGAACTGGGGAGGGCTCTTTAATCAGCCTGTCCCAACATCGGTACTTCTCTATGGCCAGCTCCAAGCTGCCTCTGTAGGCCTCAAACCTGTCTCAATCATATCCTCATCCTCTCTCCTCCCAGAACAAAAATCATGTGGAGACCGGGCATTTCCATGGAGATAGCATTGCATAGTCTGGGGATTTCCTGACCTAGGCTTTTAACCTATATTGACAAAAATCTGGACTTTAAAAAAAAACCTTTGATATGGTCCCAATGAAAATGTCTCTTTATAAATCAAATCTTATGAAATTAATGGCAATCTTATGAAATGGTTCCAGCACTGATTGAATACGTATTCATAGAAATCTGTAGCTAGTGAATTTGGATTTTCCTGAAGACCAATGGTATCCCACAAATATTGGTGTTAGGATCAATTCTTTTTAATATTTTCATTATTGATGTTGGAAGTGCAGGGAAATAAGCTGAAAGTTTGAAAATGATAGAAATGTATGTGTGAATGTTAAATAATGAAGTATTTAATCAATATATACAAATCTTAATTTGTTGGCAAATGGATATTCGCTTGCCAAACTATATAATATTTAGTGACTTGTATTGTGCACTTGGCCAGATCAAAAAGGGAAGTGGCAATGTTATTAGATGAGCAATCCAGGACCCCAGGCCAATATTTTACGTACACGCGTTTGAATATCACTGTGGCAGATGGGGAAATTTGACATCAATCAAACTTGGCCTAATATCAATCACATAACCACTGCTGATTGTTGTTAAAAGCTCATCTAGTTCACTAATGTCCTTTAAGGAAGGGAACTGTCATCTTTACCTGGCCTGGCAGACATATAATTCCAGACACACACAATGTAGTTGACAGTTAATTTCCTTCTGGGCAATTAGGGGTGGGTGATAAATGCTGTTATAGAGTCATAGAATCAGAGAGTCACACCGCACAGAAGCAGACACTTCAGTTCAACCAATCCACGCCCACCATACTCCCAGACTAAACTAGTCCCACCTGTTTGCTCCTGGCCCATACCCGTTAAAACCTTTCCTATTCATGTACTTATCCAAATAGATTTTAAACGTTGTAATTATACCCACATCCACCACTTCCTCAGGAAGTTCATTCCATAGACGAACCACCCTCTGTGAAAATCATTTGTCCTTCAAAAATTTTTAAAATTTCTCTTCTCTCACTTTAAAAATGCTTCACTAGTCTTGAAATCCCTCATCCTAGGGAAAAGACAACAACCATTAACTCTGTCTATACCCCTCATTATTTTATAAACTTCCACAAGGTCATCTCTCAACCTCCTGCGCTTCAGTGCAAGAAGTCCCAGTCTATCCAGCCTTTCTTTATAATTTAAACCTTCCAAACCCCGCAACATTCTGGTAAATCTCTCCTGAAAGCTCTCTCGCTTAATAATATCCTTCCTATCACTGGGCAACCAGAACTGGAGGTAAATCATACTACGGTTTCTCCTTACAACCTTTCTTACCTAACATAAATACCCACATCCAATGAACAAGTTAATAGAAGAACACATTAAATATGCTTGCATCTTTCAACAAACAGAATTAAAACCTTGAAATTAAGATTTTTTAAAGGAGCCTTTAAGCTTTACTCCACTCTCCATATCATAATTGCATTGTGCATTTTATGTCCCATATCTGTAAAGAGGTCATTAATCCCAATGCGCAAAACAGTTCTCATTTATCATGCTTTAAAATATTTACTCCATGTTTTATCTGGCTTCACATTCTTTGCACGGTTTTATTATTTTCCCCCACGTTGACTCCATATCCAGGTTTAACTGATCTAGTACGATGAGCTCTGAGTGTAAACAGACTCACGTCATCAAATACAGTGCAACTGAACCTACACTGCGGGGCTCCTTGTGGCAAAGTGATAGTGTCCTCACCTCTGAGTCAGGAGCCCCGGTTTCACGTTTCAATAATATTTCTTTAAAACAGTGATATGTTTTTGTTTTATACATCTTATTTTATTTTAAATGATTCCAGCCAGACACCAGCCTGATTGATGCACTTGGAAAGCACTATTAGAGATTGGATCACACCAGACCAGGCAGCAGTCTGGCAGTAGATAGTGTCAGTGGTTCTGGGGGTGGGGGGGGTGCGGGGGGTGGGGGGGGGTGGGGAAGTACACGTGGAGATTGGTTGGAATGGTTAATTGCATGTGGTCATACCTTGTAGGGGTTTAGGAAGAGATCAGAAAGTCTCAGAGGAAGAGCAAACATTCCAATGCTGCTCCCTGAAACTCCACCACCAACATTCCTCTAGCCTTAAAGATACACGTAAATCATTACTGTCTGTTTCCTATCACTCAGCTAATTTCATATCAGTGTTGTTAATGCCCCTTCTATTCCATGAACGATCACTTCCCTTTTTTTCATTCAAGCCATGGGACATAGGCATGCTGACTGGCTAGCATTTTTATTGTCCAGCTCTAATTGCTCTTGAGAAAGTGGTGGTGAGCTGCCTTCTTGAACCGCAGCAGTCCATATGCTGTAGGTAGATGCACAACACTGTTAGGGATGGTATTGCAGGATCCTGATCCAGTGCCAGTGCATGATCAGTGAAATATTTCCAAGTCAGGATGGTGAGTGACTTGGTGGGGAGCTAACAAACGGTGGTGTTCCCACGTATCTGCTGCCCTTGCTATTCTAGATGAAAGTGGCTGGGGGTTTGGAGGGTGCCATGAAAGGATCTGCAGTGAATTTCTCCAGTGTATCTTGCAGATCATATCACTGCATGCTACTTAGCATTGGTAATGGAGGGAGTGGATGCTTTTGGATATGATGCCGATAGAACAGGCTGCTTTATTCTGGATAGTGTCAAACTTCTTGAATGTTACTGGAGCTGCAACCATGCAGACAAGTAGGGAGTCTGATTTGTGCTTTGTAGATGGTGGACAGGATTTGAGAGTCAGGAGGTGAATTACTCGCTTCTGACCTGATCTTGAAGCCATTGTATTTATATTGTGAGTTTAGTTGAGTTTCTGGTCAATGGTAACCCCCAGGATGTTGATAGTGGGAGATTGAATGATGGCAACACTATTAAATGTCAACAGATGATGATTAGCTGGTATCCTTTTGGAGATGTTCATTGCTTGGCAT
This sequence comes from Chiloscyllium punctatum, assembly GCF_047496795.1. Taxonomy (NCBI): domain Eukaryota; kingdom Metazoa; phylum Chordata; class Chondrichthyes; order Orectolobiformes; family Hemiscylliidae; genus Chiloscyllium; species Chiloscyllium punctatum. The sequence goes on from NC_092739.1 coordinate 18,073,049, forward strand.
TTGTGTGGGGTGAATGTTACCTGCCAATTATCAGTGCAAGCCTGGATATTATCCAGATCTTGTTGCATTTGGACATGAACTGCTTCAGTAACTGAGGAGTTGCGAATGGTGCTGAATGTTGTGTAAGCCATCCTATTGAGTGCTCATAAGAGCAACAATTGAGTTGGAGATATTTTGCTTGTTGTTGTGCTATTTGCTACTGTTTAAAAAGAAAAACTGTAATGCCAAGAAAATGCTTTCAAAGTAGACCTATTTTTCCCGGCTTCAGCAGTCTTAATATTAATAAGCTGCCACTGAATTTAGTAACAGAAAATACAACCCCTGGCCAAGGTATGTTATCTCCCTTATGTGTTGTCCCCATTGAAAATCTGTCTGAAATTAATGGTGATTATGTGGATGCAGATGGTGATTGCAATAGCTGACAAAACAGAACTGCATGCATGAATTGCTTTGGCACCCATCTTAGCCAAGATTAATATCATACCTTCATCTTAGTAAGGTTGTGGATGATTTAATTAATCATTTATGTATTCTGTTGCTGTTTGTACTGTTATTTTGGCTCATTTTCTACTGTTTACTGAATATAAGTTTCCTCTCAATACATTGATGGTATTATTAGTTTTTCCATTTGAAGGATTTACCCACATTTAAGGCTCGGAACAGCAAGTAAGGACCCTACTTCCCTCCTACTGTGCAAATAAACAGCTAGCTGTCAGATATTTGAAGCATTGCTGACATGCTGCTTCAATGTCAAATCTTAATTTGCATCTGGTTAATTTTGGGAGACAGTGCATGAGTAGAAAATAATAATTTTAGATCCTGGCAGAACTTCACTCCAGTTTCTTCCATCAGAAGAAGCAGCCTTTCCAACAAAGTAAAAGAAACAGCAAATTCATTGTTGCATTGTGCATTACCTATGTGCATAATGTATACATTTATATATGAAATATATTTATAGATATTTAAGGTCGATGCTCAGGTACCACAGAATTTCAATTGTAATTTCACTTTGTTTATTTTTTATGGTAGACTTTATCAGAACTACTCAGCTAGAACATGGCCTTAAGCGAGGAGGCTGAATCATTTCTGTGCCTGTCAGACCAGCAAAGAATGCTCTTGACATTGTGCAATATTCCTGGAAAAAGAAACTGCCAGCTTCTGGATAGGATTTAGTAGCTACTAGCAGAATTTGCTCTTTCTATTAGTCTTTCATTTTCAAAATAAAAAGAGATATAGTTTTATTTCCATTGCAAGTTATTTTGTTCAAACCAGTGGTTAAATTTGTCTTTTGGATTCATTAATTGACCATATTGAAAATAGATCATTCTTCATATGAATTGAGTCAAAAGATTAGTAGCCGTTGATGATATTTTTGCTGTACAATTCATTGGGCATCTTGAGAAAACTACACAATCATAACTGTTTGAAGTTTTAAGCTTGTTAACACTCCTTTATTTGATGGGAAAGAACAAATTGTCATCCATCATTTCATCTCAAGCTATGGCCATTGTTCCTCTGAGTTTCTTCCTCGTAGTCCTCATAGGTAGAATCCTGCATCATTTGCTTCCTTTGCACAGTTTTCACAGCATTGAAGTTAAAGTTTAATGTAATACCTCATTTTATAGCTTGACCATTATTACTGTGGAGCTCCTTGGTATCAATTTTCATTTCCCTACTACATGACCAGCAGATCAGGGAGGTGGTAGTGTAATGATGTTGAGCTAGTCCTTCCAGAACCTCAGGCTAACATTCTAGGGAGATGGGTTTGAATCATAACCATAGCAAATGGCAAAATTTGAATTCAATACAATTTTGGCATTAACTAACTATTTCTGATTGTTACTAAACCCATCTGGTTCACTAATATCCTTTAAGGAAGGAAATCTGCTGACCACACCCTGTGTAGTCTGCTTGTGACTCCAGGCCAACAGCAACGTGGCTGACGCTTCACTACTGTCTGAAATGAGTTAGCAACCCATTCAGTTCAAGGGCAATTATGGGTGTGCATTAAATGTCTGGTCAGCTGGAAGCACCTACATCCTGTGAATAAATTAAACAAAAATTGCCTTGCTATTGTAGAACATGCCTGACCTCCATTCCATTGAGTTCAGGTGAAAGTTATGACTGGTGTACACCCATACTGCTGAATTGATATCTATGCAGTGAAGATGAAACTTTATTCCCTTACATTCAAAAATATTTGTTTGCACTATTTACTTGTCATTTTTAAAATTCTGAACTTGGTGTCAAAATCAATCTTGTGACTTATTTTCTTTTCCCAATATCTTTTTCAGCCTTGTGGTTGTGAAAATTGGCACTGGATCTAGGATTGTAAGCAACAAAAGGGAATTAGATAACTGTCAAATCTGCCCTTCTCCCTCCTTCAGTTTCCTTTTTCAAGCAGAAGATTTTCTACAGATCAGCTTTAATCAGTTTGCCTGGACCCCACTGACAAAATCATAGTGAAATGAAAGCCTGCTGATGTGATTGTAAGCGAATGTCGGTTTAAATGACATTTTTCTAACTGAGGTGGAGCTTATCACTTGGAAAAACAGATCACTATTTTGACGCGAAAAGTAATTTAAAAAGTACTGCGAATGTTCCCATTGCTATTGCAAGCTCAGTCATAGAGTCATAGAGATGTACAGCACGGAAACAGACCCTTCAGTCTAACCCATCCATACTGACCAGATATCCCAACACAATCTAGTCCCACCTGCCAGCACCTGGCCCATATCCCTTCCTATTCACATATCCATCCAAATGCCTTTCAAGTGTTGCAATTGTACCAGCCTCCACCACTTCCCCTGGCAGCTCATTCCATACACGTACCACCCTCTGCGTGAAAAAGTTGCCCCTTAAGTCCCTTTTATAACTTTCTCCTCTCATGCCAAATGCTTTCTTCACTATCCTATCTACCTGCAACTCCACTTTCAAGGAGCTATGAACCTGGACTCCAAGGTCTCTTTGTTCAGTTGATACTCTGGGAGTTCTAACTATTTTTACAGGAGCACCGCAAGTGAGGTTAAAACTTCAAAACAATGTTGGCTCAGGAGACAACCTGGTGGTGCTGAAAGGTTGAGCACATTTTCTTTCAAAAAAAGAAAAGTGTTTGACATTGAGTTTTGCCTTTTGAATGGCTGATATGTGAAGTTTAACAATTTACCCTGGTGAGTTATTGTTCTGAGTTTGTTCTTGAGTTAGATGTTGGAGCAGACACATCACTTGCTTACTTTAATATAACTTAAAGCTGCTGAGTGCCCAAGTAAAAAATGTATTCCTTTATTTGACTCCAATATTTGTGATATTGATGAACATATGAAAATAGCAAACTTCGAAGTGTCGGGCTTGGTGACACCTGAGGCGTTGGATTTTCCCTTGGGAAGTAGGAAACATGAGGTGGGCTTTATTCCAAATCGCAAACCTGCTTCCATCATGAATCCAGTATCAGCAGCACATTTCCCTGGGTTGCCTTAATGTGGCACAATTGAGCAAAGAGCAAGAGGAGCCTCTCACTAAATACTGTAGTTCCCTGAATGGAACAGCCTCTCCCAATAGCCTATCCAACCCCACCCTAAGGGTTGGATTGTCACACAGCGCTAGAGACCCGGATTTAATTCCCACCTCAGGCAACTGTCTGTGTGGAGTTTGCACATTCTCCCCGTGTCTGTGTGGGTTTCTTCCGGGTGCTCCGGTTTCTTCCCACAGTCCAAAAGTGTGCAGGTCAGTGAATTGGCCTTGCTAAATTGCCCATGGTGTTAGGTGAAGGGGTAAATGTTGGGGAATGGGTCTGGGTGGGTTGTTCTTTGGAGGGTCGGTGTGGACTTGTTGGGCCGAAGGGCCTGTTTCCACACTCTAAGAAATCTAATCTAATCTAATCTAAAGGGTGCAAAGAAACGTAATGAACAAAAATTGGCATTAGTTGAGGCTCAACTGCAGAGGAGCAATAGAACTGAGCTTGAACCAATGCAGGGTGGCATGGTGGCCCTGCAGCTAGCACTTGCAGCCTCACAGCACCAGGGACCCAGGTTCGATTCCTGCCTCAGGTAACTGTCTGCATGGAGTTTGTACGTTCTCCTCATGTCTGTGCGGGTTTCCTCTGGGTGCTCTGGCTTCCTCCCACAGTCCAAAGATGTGCAGGTCAGGTGAATTGGCTGTGCTAAATTGCCCATAGTGTTAGGTGCATTAGTCAGAGGGAAATGGGTCTGTGTGGGTTACTCTTTAGAGGGTTGGTGTGGACCTGTTGGGCCAAATGGCCTGTTTCCCCACTCTAGAGAATTGGGGGGCGGCATGGTGGCACAGTGGTTAGCACTGCTGCCTCACAGCGCCAGAGGCCCAGGTTCAATTCCCACCTCCGGTTACTGACTGTGTGGAGTTTGCACGTTCTCCCTGTGTCTGCGTGGGTTTCCTCCGGGTGCTCCGGTTTCCTCCCACAGTCGGCCATGCTAAATTGCCCGTAGTGTTAGGTAAGGGGTAAATGTAGGGGTATGGTGTAGGTTGCGCTTTGGCGGGGCGGTGTGGACTTGTTGGGCTGAAGGGCCTGTTTCCACACTGTAAGTAATCTAATCTAAATCTAATCAATATCTTGACCACTCTGGACTTCACAGCATCCAATATGAGTGAAGAGCTTAAGGTGACGTGACTAAATACAGCTGAGTGTAACTCTTTTATTCAGAAAGCAGGAAAATTACAAACCAATTAGCATAACATCTATCACAGAGAAAATGTGAGAAACTATTGTTGAAGATAAAGGCACTACGAATAATTTTAGTCAGAGTTAAAGACTTTCAGGAATGCTATAATTTCTCTCAATGCTCCTGGGTTAAAATGTAAAGAAACAACCAGGGGTTCCCATTCACCATCTAAGCAGCATTGTAAGAGGGGTAGGTCTGTCAGCTCATCACACCTTACCATGTAATTTGATTATAGTTGATCTGCGTCTCACAATGATATTCCTGCCTTTGTACCATGTCAATTTTCTTAACCCAGCCGGATGCCCCGTGATTGCAGGATCAAGCTCCTCTGCAGTTGAGCCCCGCCTCATGCCAATTTTTGAGATTGACAGAGACTTGACATTGACACAGCAGAAGTGATACAGAAATTTGATAGTGAAGATAACAAATTTGGGGCAAGATAAACCATTGCGAAAGAAAGTAAGTTAGTAGAGTAGCAGAGGCAAACCAGTAGCAGAGAAATGAGAAATTACTTGTTTTGGAGGAAAATAGAATTGAGAAATAAGGAGGTCCATTAATACGACGTTTAATGGTGTACAGTTACAGAATCGAGGAGATAGAGAAGTGTAGCATTTAAAACATGATGTTAAATGTGTGCAAGTTGCTCAAAAGGCTATTGTGTGTTATTCTAGAAAGGAATTGAGAACTCTCAGAAAGATCCAGGATCCATTCTCAGGGATGGTACCAAGAATGAAAGTTTATAGTAAATCAGGATTATTTTTTCAACTTATTTGAAGAATGATTATAATTATCTAGCATGTTTTGCTTTGAAATTTAGGAAGGGATTTGAAAACATTTACTGCTACTGAATGGTAAAAGCTGGGTTTTGTATTTTGGAAGTGGAATAATGGTGACTGGAATGCTTCGAGCCATCTTTAGAGTGATGTGTCAATGAACCAATGTAACTTGAACCTGATTGCCATAATGCAATAATGCATCTTGTTCAGACAAAACCCTTCTTCTTGGTAAAATCAATAGCGGTTGATCCTATACCGCAATATATCAAGTAGGGCCTTAGATCAATTCAAAGGAAAGAAGAAGGATTCTGGGTAATCCAAGATGGAGGACAGGAAACATTTCTAGCTGGAACAGGCTGCTCCTTTTTTGAAGTATTTTAGGTGTTGGAGGTGATTTCTTCGAATTCCAGGAGCAGCAATTACTGTTTTATATGGTGTTGCATTGCTTTGGAACTTTGGAGAAAAAAAAGTCAAAGCAACATCACTTTTAAAAGGAAGAGGAACAGACAAAGATAGCACATGGTGAGGTCAGTGCAAGAGAGAGAGAGAGAGAAAGAAACCCACACTGCTAAGTGACACAGCAGAGAACCTGCACAGTTACTGTCTTTGCTGTTTGAATTCATGATTCGCTGGACATCGGAGTGCATCTGGGAAAATGAAAAATACAGTGAAATTCACAACTGATCTTGGAGGAACCTGTTTGGGAGAGGTCACAGCACAGGGACAGATAAATGAACAGTTTTAAGTGTGGCCTTGGGGTCTGCAGTAGTGAATAGAGTGAGTTCTTTCTTGATTATATGTTTTATTGAGATATTCTCTTAATTAAGTATAAAAATATAAGCCATAAGTATTATGTTAGCCTGGAGCAGTGTTTTGTAGAGGAATAACACGGGGCTATTTTCTGGGTCTGCAGATTGGAAGAAGCAAAAATAGCCCTTAGTCGAGTGAGATGCTCTTCTTGTCAGATGTGGAAGTTTTGGGAGAGTTTACGTGTTACTGAGGATTATATCTGCAATAAATGCTGCTGGTTGTGAATCCTTTCAGATCAAATGGAATGGTTGGAGCGATAGTTAGAGGCAATGGGGAATTTAAAAGAGGAAAGGGGTGTGATGGATAGCAATTATAGGAAGGGAGAAAAGTCGCAGATACAGTCACTAGTTTCTGGTATTGAGACTGGCTTTAATGTAATGAGGGTTACTTCGGGTTCCAAGAGATCGATTGTGTTAGCGGACTCTCTAGTCCGAGGTACAGACAGACGTTTCCGTGGCCAGCAGGAAGATAGTGAGGAAAGACACCAATCTGAGACTGCCAAACAGTCAGGGCAGGCAGGGACAAAGCAGAAAACAAGGCAGGACTGATAAACTAAACTGCACTTATTTCAATGCAAGGGGCCTAACAGGGAAGGCAGATGAAGTCAAGTCATGGTTAGAAACATTGGACTGGGGTATCATAGCAATTACAGAAACATGGCGCAGGGATGGACAGGACTGGCAGCTTAATATTCCAGGATATAAATACTACAGGAAGGATAGAAAGGGAGGCAAGAGAGGAGACGGAGTCGCATTTTTGATAAGGGATAGCATTACAGGTGTGCTGAGGGAGGATATTCCCGGAAATACACTCAGGGAAGTTATTTGGGTGGAACTGAGAAATAAGAAAGTGATGATCCCCTTTATTGGGATTGTATTATAGACTAATAGTCAGAGGGAAATTAAAAAACAAATTTATAAGGAGATCTCAGTAAGAATAATAGGGTGGTTATAGTCTTTTAACTTTCCAAACATAGACTGGGACTGCCATAGTGATAAGGGTTTAGATGGAGAGGAATTTGTAAAGCATGTACAAAAAAAAATTGCTGATTCAGTATGTGGATGTACCTACTGGAGGAGATGCAAAGTTTGACCTACTCTTGGGAAATCAGGCAGGGCAGGTGACTGAGGAATCAGTGGGGGAGCACTTTGGGGCCAGCGACCATAATTCTTTTAGTTTTAAAATAGTGATGGAAAAAGACAGACCAAATCTAAAAGTTGAAGTTCTAAATTGGAGAAAGGCCAATTTTGACGGTATTAGGCAAGAACTTTCAAAAGCTGATTGAGGGCAGATGTTCGCAGCTAAAGGCATGGCTGGAAAATGGGAAGCCTTCAGAAATGAGATAACAAGAATCCAGAGACAGTGTATTCCTGTTAGGGTGAAAGGAAACATTGGTAGGTATAGGGAATGCTGGATGACTGAAGAAATTGAGGGATTGGTTATGAAAAAGAAGGAAGCATATGTAAGGTATAGGCAGGATAGATTAAGTGAATCCTTAGAAGAGTATAAAGGAAATAGGAGTATACTTAAGAGGGAAATCAGGAGGGTAGAAAGGGGACATGAGAAATGCTTTGACAAATAGAATTAAGGAGAATACAAATGGTTTTTACAAATACATTAAGGACAGAAGGATAATGAGGGAGAGAATAAGGCCCCTCAAAGATCAGCAAGGTGGCCTTTATATGGAGCCGCAGGAGATAGGGGAGATACTAAATGAGTATTTTGCATCAGTATTTACTGTGGAAAAAGATATGGAAGATTTGACTTTAGAAAAATAGATGGTGACATCTTGCAAAATGTCCAGATTACAGAGGAGGAAGTGCTGGATGTCTTGAAATGCAGAAAAGTAGATAAATCCCCAGGACCAGATTAGGTTGACCCTAGAACTCTGTGGGAAGCTAGAGAAGTGATTGCTGGGCCTCTTGCTGAGATATCTGTATCATCGATAGTCAAAGATGAGGTGCTGGAAGACTGGAGGTTGGCTAACATGGTGCCACTATTTAAGAAACATGGAAAAGACAAGCCAGGGAACTATAGACCAGTGAGCCTGGCATCAGTAGTGGGCAAGTTGTTGGAGGGAATCCTGACCGACAGGGTGAACATGTATTTGAAAAGACAAGGACTGATTAGGGATAGTGAACATGGCTTTGTGATTGGAAAATCATGTCACACAAACTTGATTGAGCTTTTTGAAGAAGTAACAAAGAGGATTGATGAGGGCAGAGTGGTAGATGTGATCTATATGGACTTCAACATGGTTCCCCATGGGAGATTGGTTAACAATGTTAGAACTCATGGAATGCAGGGAGAATGAGCCATTGGGATACAGAACTGACTCAAAGGTAGAAGGTGATGATGGAGGGTTGTTTTTCAGACTGGAGGCCTGTGACCAGTGGAGTGCCACAAGGATCGGGGCTGAGTCCTCTACTTTTCGTCATTTATATAAATGATTTGGATGGGAGCATAAGAGGTGTAGTTAGTAAATTTGCAGATGACACCAAAATTGGAGGTGTAGTGGACAGCGAAGCAGGTTACCTCACATTACAACAGGATCTTGACCAGATGGGCCAATGGGCTGAGAAGTGGCAGATGAAGTTTAATTCAGATAAATGCGAGGTGCTGCATTTTGGGAACGGAAATCTTTGCAGGACTTATACACTTAATGACAAGATCCCAGGGAGTGTTGCTGAACAAAGAGACCTTGGAGTGCAGGTTCATAGCTCCTTGAAAGTAGAGTCGCAGGTAGATAAGATAGTGAAGAAGGTGTTTCATATGCTTTCCTTTATTGGTCAGAGTATTGAGTAAAGGATTTGGGAGGTCATGTTGCGGCTGTACAAAACATTGGTTAAGCCAATGTTGGAATATTGTGTGCAATTCTGGTTTCCTTCCTCTTGGAAGGATGTTGTGAAATTTGAAAGGATTCAGAAAAGATTTACAAGGATGTTGCCAGGGTTGGAGGATTTGTGTTACAGGGAGAGGCTGAACAGACTGGGGCTGTTTTCCCTGGAGTGTCGGAAGCTGAGGGGTGACCTTATAGAGATTTATAAAATCGTGAGGGACATGGATGGGATAAATAGGTAAGGTCTTTTGCCTGGGGTGGGGGAGTCCAGAACTAGAGGACATAGGTTTAGGGTGAAGGAGGGTATAAACCGCCCCGTGTTTACTGTGGAACAAGGCCCACATCGGGAAAACCAGCAGCATCCATTTTAAGCCAACAGTATCCATTTTAAAGCAAACAGTATTCATTCTAAAATAGCAGCTGCCAGCCCGACCACATGATCGGGAGAAGGGGACCCAAAGACAGATCCAAATACACACCAGACCAGACACTAGTCATGACTCCAGACAATGGTCATGACTCACAGATCGAAACCCACCTTATAATCTCGTCAAGGTTCCAATTGACACACACCCATAACCTGATCATGCAAAACAGTCCTACACAAAAGGCAAACACCAAACGAACAGGATGAACCTAACAGACACTTTGGAAGTAACAAAGGGGGGTGCTAGCCTCCAGCCCTCACGGAGAGACAAGCAGATAGCACCCGGACCCATTTACATAAAGATAAACAGCACACCTTTTGTGTATGCTGCCGACTCTCCGAGGACGGCAGGAAGCTTGACATTCACACATACTCCAGCCATGATTGCCACCATTCAAACTCATTCATACCCAATCTCCTACATCCTGACTCATGAAGTATATAACTTGTAACATCGCAGATAATTTCATCTGCGCTAACAAGGGTGAGCGGGTAAAGATATAAAATTGACATATGGGGCAACATTTTCACACAGAGGGTGGTATGTGTATGGAATGAGCTGCCAGAGGAAGCGGTGTAGGTTAGTGCAATTGCAACATTTAAAAGGCATCTGGATGGGTATATGAATAGGAAGAGTTGGAAGGATATGAGCCAGTTGCTGGCAGGTGGGACTAGGTTGGATTGGGATAACTGGTCAGCATGGACGAGTTGGACTGAAGGATCTATTTCCGTGCTGTACATCTCTATGACTCTATGACTCTGAGTATGGTGACAGCATCCTTTGACCTGCAAAGATGACAGAAGGGAAGTTGCAGCTACTGTGCTCTGCTCACCGAGGGAGTAAATATTCAAGGTGGTGGATGGCCTGCCATCGAGATGTATGTTCTGCTTTATCTTGGATGGTGTTGAACTTCTTGAATGTTATTGTAACTTGCATTAATCCAGGCAAGAGAACTTCATTCCATCTTGCAATCCATGCACAGCACCAGCACAGTGGTCTTTCAGCCAATGCTCTGAAACAAAAGACACCAACAAAAAAGTACTCTGTAGCAATTTTATTCATCAAAAAAATTACAACATTACGTAAGTAGCTGGATTATTCACCATTGTTCATTCCCCTGTGTTATCAGTATCTTTGCTAGGTCTTGTAATCCTCCACAATGTAACCCCAGTGGCTGCTCATGGGAGATTGCTGACTTTTACGAGGGGAGACTGCATATAGTCAAAGTATAGCTGGCTCCGAACTACTCCACATCAGCATGGAAGGCAGCAGACTGCACTGGTCCTTGAGTGGTTGGCAAATAGCATTTCTTCATTAGTGATCTGGTATTCTCCTTGAGGTTGGGCTGGCTGGGCATGTGACTGCTCTTGAGTATTTGAAAGTTGAATTTTAGCAGCAAAGAGGTTGAAGTGGAATACAAGGGATGGAATCTTCCCAGGCACTCAGCGAAGTGGGCGTTGATGAGAAGTTTGAGATTGGCAGTGAGGGCTTCCTACTTTTGAGAGCAAAAGTCCCATTTTCTAGCCAAGTGTCCAATGGCGAATGTTAACAGGCCTATTTGTGAAGATTAGCATGTAGTAACATCCTTGTTATTACATTATCTTACCTCATTTCCCACTCCACCACCATGAATAGAAACTTGAAGTGACATTTCTTGATGTGAAAGTCAGAATGGTTACTTAGCAACGCCAGTTTCCTGCTTACTCCTCCAGGTCTTGATCAGTCACCAACATCTCAAAATATGCTCTGTGGACCATTAATACCCACACCCTTTGTCCAGCAGGACCTCCATGCTGCCATTGCCAAAGAAAAATGTCAATTACCTTCTGTCCAACATGTCTGGGAGCAAATAAAACATGCAAGGCAGCTAGACACTGCCAGCATTGAACTGGTTTACAGCTGATGCCAAGGGTGTCAGGAATTATGGGAGGTCCTGACAGTGGACACCTGCAGTGGGTGGAAGTACAGGACAGGCGGGATGCCAGAGGAATGTGGTCCACAGAAAAATGAGGCACAATTATGTTGGTAGCTCACTAGAACTTGCAGAGTAAAACATTGCATGAAAGTTGCTAAACATATCACTTACCTGATTTCTGATAACAATCAATCTGAGAGGTCGAAATGAGGCATGGGATGTTAGGAGATATGTTAAGGTGAAGTGAGGGATCTGAATGTTAGGTCTGAGGCCTGATAGCTCCGAGACTGTGTTGGGTAACTGATGGGGTCACAATATGTTGAGGAGCAGTTTAGTTGGCGGTACCATGCATTAGCCAGCCTTTACCATTTGTATGAGTTTTTTTTAAGCTCCTATGGCAATGCTACCAGCTCCTCCAGACCACACTCACAGAAATGACCTCTCTGGCCAACTGCTTCCAGTATCTTCACAGAACTTACCAAAAGTGTCTCCTGGACCTTGTAGAAACAGTGCATTGCTCCTCCTTGTCGCTGCCTGGAGGAATCCCAATTATATTGCATAAGAAAACCTGGGAGATCCACCTCTTGCTAGCTGCTCCATTTCTGATGCTCCTACTCCTCTCTAAAGTCTGTCAGACATTTGGCAGAAAATTCCATCAAGGGAGGTGATATATGGGTTACTGTCGGTGCTCCGAGCCAGTGAGGGCAGGAATAGGGGGATAGAGCAGATGAATGTGTGGCTGAGGAGCTGGTGCAGGGTAGAAGTGTTCACATTTTTGGATCATTGGAATCTCTTCAGGGGAGATTTGCTAGAGCTGCTTGGGAGGATTTAAACTAGTAAGAAGAAGGATTGGTATGGGGTGGGGGGGGGTGGAGGCAAGAGAGAAGGGGGAGTGGCATTTTTGATTAGGGATAGCATTAAGGCTCTACTTAGGGGGGATATTCCTGGGAATACATCCAGGGAAGTTATTCAGGTGAAACTGAGAAATAAGAAAGAAATTATTACCTTATTGGGATTGTCCTATAGACCTCCCAATGGTCAGAGGGAAATTGACAAGCAAATTTGAAAGGAGATCTCAGTTATCTCTAAGAATAATAGGGTGGTTATTGAAGGGGTTTTAACTTTCCAAACACAGACTGGGACTGCCATAATGTTAAGGGTTTAGATGGAGAGGTGTTAAGTGTGTACAAGAAAATTTCTGATTCAGTGAATGGATGTACCTCCTAGAGAAGGTGCAAAATCTGACCTACTCTTGGGAAATAAGGTGGGACAGGTGACTGAGGTGCCAGTGGGGGAGCACTTTGGGGCCAGTGACCATAATAACTGTTAGTTATAAAGTAGTGAATAAAAGGATAGACCGGATCTAAAAGTTAAAGCTCTAAATTGGAGAAAGGCCAATTTTGAAGGTATTAGGCAAGAACTTTCAAAAGTTGTTTGGTGGGTGGATATTCGCAGGTAAAGGGATGGCTAGAAAATGGGAAGCCTTCAGAAATGAGATAACGAGAGTCCTGAGACAGTATGTTCCTGTTAGGGTGAAAGGAAAGGCTGGTAGGTGCAGGGAATGCTGGATGACCAGAGAAATTGAGATTTCGATCAAGAAAAAGAAGGAAGCATATGTCAGGTATAGACAGCAGGGATCCCTAGAAGGTATACTTAAAAAGAAAATCAGGAGGGCAAATAGGAGACATGAGATAGCTTTGGCAAATAGGGTTAAGGAGAATCCAAAGAGTTTCTAAAAACACATTATGGACAAAAGGGTAACTAGGGAGAGAACAGGGCCTCTTAAAGATCAGCAAAGCCAACTAAGTGTGGAACTGCAGGAGATGGAGGAAATATTTAATGAGTATTTGCATCCAGGTTTACTGTGTCGAAAGATATGGAAGCTTGAGGACTTGGGGAAATAAATAGCGACATCTTGAAAAATATCCATATTATACAGGAGAGGGTGTTGGACATCTAAAAACATGTCAAGGTGAATAAACACCTGGACCTGATCAGGTGTACCCTATAACTCTGTGGAAAGCTGGGGAAGTGATTCATGGGCTTCTTGCTGAGATATTTGCATCAATGATGGTCACAGGGGAGGTGCCAGAAAACAGGAAGTTGGCAAACATGGTGCTACTGTTTAAGAAAGGTGGTAAGGAAAAGCCGTGGAACTATAGACCAGTGAGCCTGATGTCAGTGGTGGACAAGTTGTTGGAAGGGATCCTGAGGGACAAGATTTGGAAAGGCAAGGAATGATTAGGGACAGTCAACATGGTTTTGTGTGTGGGAAATTGTGTCTGACTAACTTGATTGAATTTTTTAAAGAAGCAACAAAGAGGATTGATGAGGGCATAGCAGTGGATGTGATCTATATAGATTTCAGTAAGGCATTTGTCAAGGTTCCTCATGCTCGACTAGTTAGCAAGGTTAGACCACATGGAATCCTGGGAGAGCTAGCCATTTGGTTACAGAACTGGTTCGAAGGTAGGAGACAGAGAGTGGTGGTGATGGTTTACTTTTCAGACTGGAGGTCTGTGACCATGATGTGTCTCAAGGATGTGAACATAGGAGGTATGGTTAATAAGTTTGCAGATGACACCAAAATTGGAGGTGTAGTGGGCAGCGAAGAAGATTACCTCAGAGTACAATGGATCCTGGATCAGATGGGCCAATGGGCTGAGGAGTGGCAAACAGAGTTTAATTTAGATAAAAGTGAGGTTCTGATTTTGGAAAGGCAAGACAGGTGCTGAGAGTTTCACTTTCAGGTGACTGTCTGTGTGGAGTTTGTACCTTCTCCCTGTATCTGTGTGGGTTTCTTCCGGATGCTCTGGTTTCGTCCCACAGCCCAAAAATGTGCAGGTTAGGTGAATTGGCCATGCTAGTGTGCAGGGATGTGTAGGCTGGGTGGATTAGCCAAGGGAAATGCAAGGTTACAGGGATAGGGTTGGTGGGAGAGGGGGTGTCCGAGTGGCATCCTTTTCAGAGGTTAGTGTGGATGTGATGTGCCAATGGCCTGCTTTGACGTTGTAGGGATTCTATGATTCTAAGGGCAGGACCTACACCCTTAATGGTAATGTCCTGAGAAGTGTTGCTGAAAAAAAAAAGACCTTGGAGTGCAGGTTCATAGTTCCTTGAAAGTGGAATCTAAAAGTGTGGCTCTGGAAAAGCACAGCAGGTTAGGCAGCATCCAAGGAGCAGAAAAGTCAACGTTCCGAGCATACTCTCTTCATCAGGAATGTGAGGGTGGGAATGGGGTGGCTCTGAAAGATCAATGGGATTGGCGCACCAACCTGTACACCATTGAAGCCAGGTGCCAACTCACGGACACCTCCTCCCATTGTCCCCTTGACCACCACCTCAGCTCCCATCATCTCCCAGTCCATCCACAACCTCATCACCTCAGGGGACCTCCCATCTACAGCCTCCAACCTCACAGTTCCACAACCCCACACCATTCGGTTTGACCTCCTACCCAAAATTCACAAACCTGACTGCCCCGGTCAACCCATCGTCTCTACCTGCTCCTGCCCACCGAACTTATCTCCGCATACCTTGACATTATCCTGTCCCATTGGTCCAGGAACTCCCTATATACATCCAGGACATTACCCACGCCCTCCACCTCCTCTATGTCTTTTGGTTCCCAGGCACCCAGTGCCTCATTTTGACCATGCACATCCAACCCCTGTACACATCCATCCACCATGGCAAAGGGGTCCAAACTCTCTGTTTCTTCCTCTCCCACTGAGCCAGTCAGTACCCTTCCACTGACACATTCATTCAATTGGCTGAACTGGTCCTCACCCTCAACAATTTCTCCTTTGAATCCTCCTACTTCCTTCAGACCAAAGGGATATCCATGGCACCCACATGGGCCCCAGATATGCCTGCCCCTTCACTGGGTATGTGGCACAGTCCACCTTCTGTGGTTATGCCCATACCAGCCCCCACATGTTCCTCCACTACATTGATGACTGTATCAGTGCTACGTCGTGCTCCCATGAGGAGGTTGAACAAATTGTTAACTTCACTAACACATTCCACCCTGACCTCAAGTTCACTGGACCATCTCAGACACTTTCCTCTTCTTCCTGGATCTCTCCATCTCCATTTCCAGCGACCAACTCAACATGGACATCTACTTCAAACCCATTGGCTCCCACAGCTACCTGGACCACACCTCATCCCACCCCCACTCCTGTAAAAATGCTATTTCCCATACTCCCAATTCATCCACCTCCTCCGCATCTGCTCCCAAGAGCATCAATTCCATTCCAGAACATCCCAGATGACCTCCTACTTCAAGGACCACAATTTCCACGTGATAAACAATGCTTTCCAGTGCAACTCCTCCACTTGCTGCACCTCTGCCCTTGAACCCCACCCCTTCAATCGCAACAAGGGTAGAACCCCAGTGGTCCTCACCTTCCACCCCAATCATTGGATGTAATGCAATACCCTCCACTATTTCTGCCACCTACAGTCAGACCCCACCACCTGAGGTATATTTCTCTCCCCACCCTTTCAGCATTTCACTGAGACCATTCCTTCCATGACTCCATCATTAGGTCCATGCCCAATAACGCACCCTCGTCTCCTGACACCTTCCACTACCACCGCAAGAGTTGTAAAACCTGCTCCCACACCTCCCTCCTCACCTTCATCCCAAGGTCCCAAAGGATTCTTCCACATCCAGCAGAAATTTTGCTGCACATCCAAACACCTCATCTACTGTGTACGTTGTTCTCGATGTGGTCTCCTCTACATTGGGGAGACAGGATGCCAACTTGCAGAACGTTTCAGAGAAGATCTCCAGGATGCTAAACAACCCCACCGTCCTGTGACAAATCACTTCAGCTCCTCCTCTCACTCCGCCAAGGACATACAAGTCCTGGGCCTCCTCCACTGCCAATTCCTAGCCACCCAATGACTGAAGGAAGAACACCTCATCTTCTGTTTTGGGACCCTCAATATAGATTTCACCAGTTTCCTCATCTCCGCACCCCCCACCTCATCCCAGTTTCAACTTTCCAACTCAGCACCACCCTCTGGAACTGTCCTACCTGGCCATCTCCCTTCCCACCAATCAGTTCCACCCTCCTCTCCAACCTATTACCATCACGCACCACCTTCATCTACCTATTGCATTCCTAGCTACCTTCCCCCCCAAGCCCAACCCACCTCCCATTTATCTCTCAGCCCCCTTTGGGTCCCCCCATATTCCCAATGAAGAGCTTATGCTCGAAATGTTGACTCTCCTGCTCCTCGGATGCTGCCTGACTTGCTGTGCTTTTCCAGTGGCACACCTTTTGATTCCGAACTCCAGCATCTGGAGTCCTTTCTTTCTCCTTCTTGAAAGTGGAGTCAGGTAGACAGACTAGTGAAGAAGGTGTTTGGTATGCTTGCCTTTATTGATCAGTGAATTGTGTAAAGAGGTTGGGAGATATATACAGGACATTAGTTAGGCCACCTTTAGAATACTTGTTCAATTTCTCGGGCAGTACAGTGGCTCAGTGGTTAGCCCTGCTGCCTCACAGCACCAGGGACCCAGATGCAACTGCAGCCTTTGGCAACGGCCTGTATGGAGTTTGTACATTCTCCATGTGTCTGCGTGGGTTTCCTCCGAGTGCTCCGGTTTCCTCCAAAATCCAAAGATGTGCAGGTTAGGTAAATTGGCTGCGTTAAGTTGACCATAATGTTCAGGAATGTGTAGGTGAGGGGAATTAGTCAGAGGTAAATATTGGGGAGGAGAAGTGGGTTTGGGTGGGCTACTCTTTGGAGGGTCAGTGTGGACTTGTTGGGCCGAAGGGATTCACTGTAGGGATTCTATGATTTTCAATTCTGGTCTCCCTCCAATAGGAAGGATGTTGTGAAATCTGAAAGGCTTCAGAAAAGATTTACAAGGATGTTGCCAGGGTTGGAAGATTTGAGCTATAGGGAGAGGCTGAACAGGCTGGGGCTATTTTCCCTGTAGTGTTGGAGGCTGAGGGGTGACCTTATAGAGGTTTATAAAATCATGAGGGGCATGGATAGGATAAATAGACAAGGTCTTTTCCCTGGGGTAGGGAAGTGCAAAACTAGAGGGCATAGGTTTAGAGTGAGAGGGGAAAGATATAAAAGGGGCCTAAGGGGAACTTCATTTACCCATGAGGGTACGTGTCTGGAATGAGCTGCCAGAGGAAGTGGTGGAGGCTGGTACAATTGCAACATTTAAAAGGCATCTGGATGGGTATATGAATCGGAAGGGTTTAGAGGGATATGGATCAAATGCTGGCAAATAGGACTTGATTAGGTGAGGATATCTGGTCAGCATAGACAAGTTGAACTGAGGAATCTGTTTCCTGCTGTACATCTCTGTGGCTCTATGCATGCATTTCTCCCTTGAAAGGGTTCAGTTACCTGAAACAGTTTCACCAGGTTATGTCACCTTTCTACTAAGCAGCCAGTCAGTAACCCAGGCTGTGCTCAACTATGTATTAAAATCATTTAATTGTGAAAGAAGGAGCAAGTTTATCTTCTGTTTGAGCATGGAGTGATTCATATTGCAATCCCCAAACTGGAGAACAGGTCCTCGCAAACATTTGCTCTCATATTTTAAATCTCATCACGAATTTGACAGAAGAATACACAGCATGAGTATGTTGATTACTTTTAACCTGTTGTTTCTGGTAT
Source organism: Chiloscyllium punctatum (assembly GCF_047496795.1). NCBI lineage: Eukaryota > Metazoa > Chordata > Chondrichthyes > Orectolobiformes > Hemiscylliidae > Chiloscyllium > Chiloscyllium punctatum. Next base: position 18,091,168 of record NC_092739.1, read on the forward strand.
TTCCAAGCAATCACAATAGCTAACCTGTACACAGTTAAATCCAACAAGCAACAAGTGACTAAATGATCGGGTAATCAGTTGTTTGTGATATTTATTCAGAAGTAAATGTTAGCCAGGAGAACTCAGCGTTCCCTTTTGAATAGTTCAACAAGATCTTTCTGTAACCACATACAAATAAGCTTCTGGTTTCTTAGTTGAATATCTTGTTTAATATTTTTTTTCAGTACCAGTTCAGATTTTATGCTCATTTCTGTAGTTTGGCTTCTACTTATAGCCTTCTCCTGTATGACTAACCAACACTCATTGTAACAACCTTGTATATTGTATATTGTGTGTGTATATATATATTATTGTATACATATTATATTATATTATATATTGTCTATCTACTGTAAGCAGTGATAAAATAAGTATTTGAACAGATTTTGGATGAGTCTCCTCTGAATATGCCAGCTGTGGTTTACCATGCAAAACATTGACTTCTGAGGTGGAAGGTTGTAGATTCCTATTGCCTCTGAATATAATCTAGTTTGTCATCTCTGTGCTGAACAGAGTGCTGTATTACTTGAGGTGCAATGTTCAGATTTGATGTTAAACTAAGGACCCATCCACCCTCTCATTTGAACATTACTGTTTTAGAGAGCAGACAAATAATCTAAAGTGTCATGTTCAGCATTCAGGCCTCAATGAACACCTGAAAGATACAATCTGATTCTTTAATTCATTGTTGTTTATCGGAGACTGTTGGGTATGAATTGATAACTGTTTCTCCCACATTACAATGCTGACTGCAAGGCAAAATAAAGCACTTTAGACAACCTGGGGGTCGTTCAAGAAAAACATATAATGCAAGATGTCTTTTCTGTGCTCAAACTTTATAACGTATGTGCAGTATGTCGGCAAGTATCAACCGTTTCATTCAAAAATGTAATTACATTTCTAATCAAGCCGTGCTGGGCAGTAGGCCTTTCAGTTTAGCTATGTAATTAATGTCACATCCAGCACGCAACCTCTATAGTTTCTAGACAAGCCACAGTATGGTAATTTATTTTACCATACCACCATGTTGTGGAACAAAACTCCTATAGATCTCTGTTTCCTAATTTGATGCTTTCTGTAAATTTTTCTTGTATTGGATTTTCAAATTTTTGATAATGTAAGTTCAAAGTAATGGCTTTCCGATTCATGGTGCACCCACATATTGTAACTCACTTATTACTCACCCCACAACTCTCCCTTACTGATGACGAGTCTTTCATTTTGCATAACCTACTTTTAGGCTTTGAAGTCTAAACTATTTTAAGCTTAAATTGTAGTTTTTCAGGTAAAGTTTGTCCCAAGCATGCCCATACAACTTTCCTTTAAAAATACACATCTGCAGTTTCATTTAAACTTATTTGGTATTCCATTTCCATCCATGCTAAGTCATCATGTAATCAGAGTTAATTGCTTTTGATTAAAAATTACTCAGTCCCTGGGACAAGACGTTTAACAAATGGAAAGCTCTTTTTAAAAAAAAATGTCATAAATGTCACTGTTAAAATTAAACAAAAATCACATTCAGAACAATTATTTAATTTGTGCTCATGTGGCTAACTTCTAAGAAGGTTAATTTGCTTCAATCATTCCGATTTTATAATCCCATTCACTGTGGGATCAGTAACCAGGCAACAGAAATCCAATCAGTGATTTTCTGAAAACGCAGCCAGGAAATTCAACTTCTGCCCAAAATGGGTGCCTGTGATTGGAATTTCTCCCCCATATTAAAGTTACAGAAGAAAGATTTGAGCTGTAGAAACATAATTGATATCAGTAACAGCCATCGATATTATCATTCCGTCAGACAGTACCAATTGTTCCTTCCAAGGAAACAGTCACACATGGACAGAATTTCACAGGGGTTTGAGTGAAATGGGCTCTGGCAAGATTCGTGCTAGAATTCCAAGAGTAGTCCAGGAGGCCATTCTCAGTGTCAGAAGCATCTCAATTCATCCTTTGACATTTTGACAGATGACGAAGAAAGTTTCTCACTCGGCATGGATGAGTTCCTGATGAAGGGTGATTATTGCTTGTTAAAGGCCTTGTTGGCAGCTCAACTCACCTCATTGAGCAGATACCTGGTGACTCCAACTTGCTGCTTGCTCTGAAGGACCTCTACCTTACTTAGGACTATCTGAGGGCACAAGTATTGGGCAGCAGAGACACACAGCTCTCATCCACAGACAAATCCATGACGGTACCTCTCGAAGTAACTCGTGAGGCATTTTGCAAGCACAGAGCTGTGCATCTGAAAGGCTGCTGCAGCAGGGACACTTTCTGTGCATGGACAGTGTACTTAGCTGATGAGATGCAACTCAGAGCTGCTCACTTGCTCTAGTAGTGTCTGCTCACCTACCTGAATGCTTTAGTATCTATGCTTTACCTTGCCTTGCTGTGCCATCCAGTGCAGTTATACAGCCAGGCTTCTTCCCTCGCTGGTCAACAGGCCTCAGTCGGCCAAGGGGGCAGACATCTTGCTGAATGGCAGTGAGCTACTCAATCTCACACCGACCCCATGTACCGGACGGTTTTGCAGCAAATTCACAACAAGTGTAACAAACAGGCAGCCAAGTGCTGAGGGAGGAGTTCTCACTGAGGTCCATGGAGGCGCCCCGTCACTGTAAGACAAAGACAGTCTCTGATCTCAGTCCGTGGAATGAGTTGCAGGCTGGCGTCCAATTGGACTGTTCTCAGTCAGCAGGTCCATGCTTCTGTCTAGGGCATGGTCAGTCCCAGGGCTCCACAGCAGCCAGTTGTTGGGGAGGTCTGGTGTACAGCTAGCAATGAGGGGACCTGGGCACATCGTGTTGGGACAAGATGCTCAGGCAGCTGGTCCACGGCTAGTTTGTCAGGGGCATGGGCTCACAAGGAGCTGCTGTTACCATGTGAAGAAGACTCAGCAGGAAATTCTTCAGGAGCAGGGACCACAAGATCGGGGAGGGTCAGGCCAGGAGGGGGAGATGACAATCATGAAGGGACGGGATAACAGTACCTGGAATATGGAAAATCATAGATGGGAAGAGGGTTTGACTGTGGTCAGGAGCAGCCTGGACTCAAGAGTTGTGGGGCAGGGTGGGCACAATGTATCACTAAATCTGGCATAATCACCTCAGATGCCAGGGGCTGGGAAGGAAGGTGAAGAAGGGCAGATGCAGCCTCATGTAGATGGATTGGCTTGGATCCTGAGGAGGTGGGAACAATATGGGGTTTATGGGAAGTGCTACCATAGAAAGGGAAAGTTGGATGTTAGGGAGCTGGAGGATGTAAGCCACTGGGCAAGAAACACTCACTGTCACCTTCCTTCGTGGTGAAAATCAGAAGTTTGCAAATGGGATGAAAATGGCGGTGATCACACTCAATGTGGGTCATATAAGGGACTCGCCATGTAATGGAGGGTGCTGCAGTACAAACCAATTTTTAAAGGAAGGGACGATTACACCCAGACCTACACAGTGTACAGGACAGAGACCTGTTCCCCAATCGCCGGCCAACCTGAGGCATTGGGCGCCTGTTTTTTGTCATACTTTCCTGCCTCAAACATTGCTGGCCAACTCTTCCACACAGAGGCCAGACAAATAATAAGGATGTCGCACTGCCTTTAGTTTGCGCTGCTGCCTTGCAGCACCAGGTTCGATTCCAACCTCCGACAACTGTCTGTGTGGAGTTTGCACATTCTCCCTGTGTCTGCGTGGGTTTCCTCCGGTTTCCTCCCACAGTCCAAAGATGTGCAGGTTAGGTGGATTGGCCATGGGAAATGCAGCAATAAGGTGGGCTCTTTGGAGAGCAGGTACAGACTCAATGGGCTGAATGGCCTCTTTACTCACTGTGGGTTTTCTAAGACACATTCAATGTTACAATCGCAGGGCCAAAAGCAGGACCTGTTATTCTGCGTTCTCCTTGTTCCTTGTGCTCCCAGGTGCTCTCAGCACAGACAATGGTCCGGGAGATTGTGTGTGGCCATGATGTTGTGCCTCAAACCCGACAGTTACATTCACAGCTACACAGAGAGAAACAACCAGATGGAAGGTCAAAATGGTGTCATTTATAAAAAGAAATGTCAAATGACACACAGTGCATTGGCAACAATGCCACCAAAGTGCCCTCAATAAATTTTCTTTCTCCTTTTCTGCCCATTACTTCTTGGTGTACTCCCTGGTTCTGGAAAGGGCATCAAGGGAACCTGCTCAACAATGAAGCCCAGTGGCATTTCAGCCCACAATTTCTGGCAGGTTTAGTCAGGTGACTTGGGGAGGGGGCGTGCCTCAGGCAAGTGAGGGTCATCGTACCAGTGGACCCTTCTCAACATGAACATTCAAGAATCTGAGGAGAGAAGCCGTTTTTGTAGTGTCCTGTTTGTAGATTTCTAAGGGAGCCGTGTGTGCAGTTCTTCCTCGAGCTGTGAACCCCTGGACCCACCCTGTCGCATGGTGAGAATGTGACATCAGGAGATTTCACGAGACCCCCTGCCCCTGATGACATGACTTTGCTCCTGAGGACCAGTGGCTGGGGGTGATGGAGTGCGGGTGAATGGGCACCTCTCCATCAGACCCTGAGGCTGCACAGCCTGGCTCTCCATGGCAACCACCAACCCATCCATGGAGGCAGAAGGATGATCACATGACTCATGGCACTGCTGCAATGAGGGCCATTGCCTCCCACATCGCTGGCTGCTCCTATCGTTCCCTGTGCATGTGGATGAAGTCCCTGATTATCAACACCACATGCTCCTCTCCTGCCTGGGCCTGAGCAAGAGCCTGGGTTTCGGCAGTCCCTGAGTGCCAGCAGCTCGATTGGCGGGATCTGGATGGGTATATGAATAGGAAGGGTTTGGAGGGATTTGGGCCAGGTGCTGGCAGGTGGGACTAGATTGGATTGGGATATCTGGTCGGCATGGACGAGTTGGACCGAAGGGTCTGTTTCCATGCTGTACATCTCTATGACTTTATGACTCTGTATCACCCACAGGAGCGACTCTCATCTTCTCCTGCCAGGGCAATATGGTGAGAAATGTTGCTCATGGTCTCATGGTGGAAAATTGTTTCAAAAAGCTCCACACAACTTGCCCATAGCCAAGAAAAGTGACATTCAGCCCACAATATCACATTGATTGGTTATTAAAGTTTTATTATTTTGAAGTCATGTATTCACTGATTGCTTTGCTTTCTGCAAGTTTCTGGCATCTAATGTCAGTCTAAAGGAAAGGAAAATAACAACGTGATGGAAATACCCTTCAGATTGAACCCAAGCTATGGTGAAAGTGCTCTAGTGAAGCTGAACCAAGCTGGAAAAACAATATCTCATTTTCCACTTGAGGATCCTGCAACCTTCTAGACTTCAATAGTTTTAGGGCCTAAGCACCTTCTCCCATGTCCTTACTCTAAACCCCACACACCAGGCCTTGTCATCGCACGGGTTGCTAACACAAACAACCAGTTATCAGCCACTAACAGTCCCGGTTAGGCAGCTATTAATTCTCCCAGGCTTTACACCTTCCTTTATCGGCCAACTGTTTTTCTCACCTATCGTTTACTCCTTTCCTGTCTCCCATCCCATCTTTAGCATTTATAAGCATTCATCTTCAGCATTCATCTTCAGAGTCAGGAGTGTGGTGCTGGAAAAGCACAGCAGGTCAGGCAGCATCTGAGGAGCAGGAGATTCGATGTTTTGGGCATAAGCCCTTCATCAGGAACCCTTCATCCGTTATGCCTGAAACGTTGATTCTCCTGCTCCTCGGATGCTGCCTGACCTGCTGTGTTTTTCCAGCACTACACTCTCGACTCTGATCTCCAGCATCTGCAGTCCTCACATTCTCCTTTTCCAAGCTTCAACCCATTCTGAAGAAGGGTCAGTGGACTTGAACTGTTAACTCTGCTTTCTCTCCACAGATGCTGCCAGAACCAGAGTTTTTCTAGCAATATCTGATTTTGTTGGGCAAAGTAATGGGTAGCCTCTGATTCAAGTTAGACCAGTTCAAATCAGCTCAGAATTCTCATTAGATCATTGACCTGAAACAATATGTTGAATATTTCTGGCAGTTTTAAAACTTTGATTCATATATTTTCAACATTTGTGTTATTTTGCTTTTGTAGCTGCCAAATATACATCAGGTATAGATTATGTTAGAGGCAGAAGCAAGTTCTTAAAATCTTTTGCAGCAGTAGATATGACTTTCATTTCCACTACCTAGACATAAACCTTATCGAACCAGTAAACACGTCTCAGAAAACTAGATTCCGAGACTTTCATTTAGACAATAAAAATCAGACAGGTTTTGCAACAGCCAGGTAGTTTGCTAACTAACATTACTAACTGTCAAGGCAATTGTAAGTGAAAATTGCCTCCAATATATCACAATTCTAATCTCAAAATATCACCCCTCAGTGCACCAAAGTGAATTTCTTTCTGTTCACACAATTCAACCTTCCGAATCTTAATCCCCTGGAGATTGATGTCACAAAATTGGCACAGAGGGAGCAAAAACTTTACATTTTCATAGGATGAGGATAGGGAGGCCTCAAGACTGCAACTACACATTTTTAATACTGTATTTGTTCAGGGATAAAAGAGGTTGACTCGTGGTAAAAGGTGGAAGTCCTATTAACATACGCATTTGGTAGTCTGGGACAATGTCTTGGATATCTCAAAATGCAGGACCAGTGTAACCAGTGCATTCATTTCTGTGCATAACTGATTTTTTTAAAATCATGTTTCTCCCTCATAAGCTTCCCCACAACTTTGCTGCCTTGAACCATTTCAGCAGTGTTATTCTAGAGCAACGCTATACTGGAGCAGCAAATGTGAAGCAGTTTCTAGGGCCACTTAAAGATGAACTAATACAGCTCGATATGAGATTTTCCCTTTTGACACTTCAATGGCTAGAAAACCAGAGGGTGGGGAAATGCAAAAGTTTAATTTCTGCACCTCTATAGTTTCCATGCTACAGGAGATTCTGTGGTACAGAAATGAACAAAAACCATTATTGAAGGTAGCCTGATTCAATTCAATTCCATGAACCAGTGAAATGGTATTGCCCTTTTCACGATGAGTGAGATAATCATTGTCCACTCATTGTACCTATTTATATCCCTTCATAGGTTCCTTATGATCTCTTCACAATTTATTTTCCTATCGATCTCTGCACTGTCCGCAAATTTAGCAACTACACCTTCCATGTTTATAGAAATCAGTTCTATAAATTTCTTATCCCCATTCTGCTTCCGACTGATGTCATTTTTAAAGGCAACTTTTTTCTACATTGATATCACTCTCATTCACCTCCCCAGCATCCTTCATGGCCCCTCCATTGTCCTACTTGTTCAACATTGAGTAAATGATCAAAAACTTTCCTCCAATGAAACATTGGAAAGACCAGTGATTTGCATTTTCCTCCACCCCACCATACCATTGTTCCCCAGCCACTGACAATTGCTACAGGCTGAAGGAGACTCATCTATAAATACTTGTCATATATGATTCTGACATGGATATCTAACTTTGCAGCAGCACCATGACTAAAAATGTTTATTTCAACTTCTGTAGTTTCACACAATCTAGCCAGTTCTTGTGCTGCTGAAATTCTCATTTGTTCCCGTATGACCCCAACACCTAACTACTTTAATGTATTACAATGTAATTGGCTTTTCATTCTTTTTACAATCTCCATTTCTTATATTTCAAAAGCATTTACACTTCTAAAGTTATTCATTGACTGTAAAGCATTTTGTGATATTCTGTAATCATAATAGGGACTATATAAAAAAAAGTCTGTCTTTTGTTTCTTTTTGTCATGGGCAGAATATATGTGTTCCTTTATTGCCTGTGGTCAGTAGGAGGTGATAGGTAAAAGCTTTCATTTATCTTTTATGTCTATGTTCCAATTAAATAATTCCAAAACAAGCATTTGTAAGTTTTAAAATAGAATTATTTATTTATACACTTCAAATTTAAATATAATATCTTATAAGCTCGTTACTACATGCACACTCAAATACACAAAGACTGGTTAGAGTTAAAGATGCCTGTAATTTCTGATTTCACCATTCCTGATGAAGGGCTTTTGCCCAAAACATTGATTTTCCTGCTCCTCGGATGCTGCCTGACCTGCTGTGCTTTTCCAGCACCACTCTAATCTTGACTCTAATCTCCAGCAGCTGCAGTATCCACTTCTGCCACAGGTAAAGATAGTCAATTTGTTACAACATATAGGTTAACTCAATATTTGGTTTACAGGCTGAATTTCCTTTGAATGAAGAGAATGATTTAAAGTTTAATTGAGGGTCCTGTAAAGTGAAGAATTCCCAGCTGATTTTGGGATTTCTTCTCGTCAAACTTCTCAGAAACTTGTTCTCAGGAACGTGAACTGGAACTTGAAAGTTTGGGGGAAAACCTCTCTTCGTTGGCATCTCCAGCTGGCATGGCTTTCTGTGAATTATCTTGGCTGTTTGAAATACAACTAAATAACTTAATGAAGTTGATGGAATTCTGTCTGCAAACACATCCTGCTGATTTTAAAAAACAGACAGTAACACAACTCCTTGTCACTTGTGCAATTTGACACACAAGCACACCTCATTTTCAGGTATGCCTTGTGCTGCTCCTGACTTGTCCTCATGCACTTTTCATTGAACCAGTGTTGTTCCCTTGACTTGAAGGGAATGGTAGAATGGGGGATATACCAGGCCGTGAGATTGCAGATTGTGTTAAAGTGTGCTCCTGCTGTTATTGATGGCCCACTATGCCTAATGGCTGCCTGGACTTAATTTGCTAATCTATTCAAAGTCTTTCACATTTAGCATGTGAGAGTGCGTCACAACACATTGCAGGCTATTCTCAATGTGAAAGTGTGACTTTGTCTCCAAAGGACTATTTATTCTGACCAATACAGTCATAGACAGATACATTTGCAGCTGACAGATCGTTAACGATGAGATCAAGCATGTTTTTCCCTCTTGTTGGTTTCCTTCAAACCCAAACTAGCAATTATGTCCTTTAGGACATGACAAGCCCAATGAGTCCTACTGCTGCTGAACCACTCTTGGTGGTGGACATTGAAATCCCCCCACCCCGACTACCTTCTGGGCCCTTGCTACCCTCAGTGCTTTGTCCAAGTGTTGTTCAATATGAAGGTGCACTGATTCATCAGCAAAAGGAGAACTTCTTTGGGAAGTTCCTTTGCCTATGTTTTACCTGATGCATCACCCTTCATGGTGTCCGGAGTCAATGATGCAGCTTCAATGAAATCATTAACAAGCTATAATCCCCTGAAATTGTCAACTTTTTTTTAGTTGAGATTATTTACAGTGTGGAAACAGGCCCTTCGGCCCAACAAGTCCACACCGACCCGCCGAAGCGCAACCCACCCAGACCCATTCCCCTACATTTACCCCCTCACCTAACACTACAAGCAATTTAGCATGGCCAATTCACCTAACCTGCACTTTTTTTTTGGATTGTGGGAGGAAACCGGAGCACACGGAGGAAACCCACTCAGACAGGGGGAGAATGCCCATGGAGTTTGCACATTCTCCCCGTGTCTGCATGGGTTTCCTCTGGGTGCTCTGATTTCCTCCAGCAGTCCAAAAGATGTGCAGGTTAGGTGAATTGGCCATGCTAAATTGCCCATAGTGTTAGGTGAAGGGGTAAATGTAGGGGGATGGGTGTGGGTGGGTTGTGCTTCTGTGTGGACTTGTTGGGCTGAAGGGCCTGTTTCCACACTGTAGGTAATCTAATGTGCAAACTCCATACAGAGAATCGCCTGAGGTGGAAATTGAATCCAGGTCTCTGGTGCTGTAAGACAGCAGTGCTAACCACTGAGCCACCATGCCACCAACTTGTTGCTGTCTACTGAGAAACTTACCTGAGTACTGGGCACGTGTGTAAAGAATGAAGTGAGTTCCTCCTAACAATGAGAAAAGCCTCATCTGAGCTCTCATTCGATTTTGCTACTAATCTCTCCTCAGCCCTCATAAGTCCTCAGACACTTATGAGATTCAACCCAATGTGTTCTTTTGTATTTCTCCTGCCACAGTAGACAAGTTCACATCTTCCCCTACTATACTGTGCCTGCCAAACGTTTGCTCACTCCCTTAATGTCCCTTTGCAGAACCTTGACAACCTCCTCACAACTTACTGACTTAAATATCTTTGTGTCATTAGCAAATTTAGCAACCACACATTTAGTATTTTCATCCAATCACTGATACTGTTACAAGCAAGATTGTAGAAGCTCAATTGCTCTTCAGATGTATCAATCCACTGTTCAAAAAATAGATTTAAATGAAATGGCTACAAATATACCTTATCTAGTTTAAGTTTAAAATGAAAAGATCCATAAACAGATTTCTTGAATAAACAACAAATTATTGATTTGTTATGAAAACTGATTTGGCAAAGATATAAAGTGGATTAATACAATTTGAAGTCAGAAAGTATAAATATTTACCCACCAAAATAACCCCAACACAAGGATTCACAAAGTAAAAAGCAAAAGAAAAAATTTCTCTGCAGAATTTAGCTATGAGAAAAGGTCATCTTGGCCAATATTTGTCCGAGTTTGAAGTTATAAAGAGGATATGGTATGGGATGTTCAAGACGTCTTTCAGTCAGCATCGTGTCACAAGTAAACAGATATCACTGGACACAGGCAGTTGACATTGGGGCAGTACCATTTTCGCTCAGTTCCTCAGTACCCTGCACTTAGGCTCTCTTGTTTCATTTTGATTTTAGAAACATTTCCCTTCCCTTCAACCAAACCTCCCTCCCCACAAAATAATTAAAGCCTAACCCACAGTATGATCGGCCTGGACTCTGATTGCAGCACCAATCAAATGAAGTCCATCTGAATGGAACAGCACTCTCTTTCTGCAGTATTGGTTCCAGTGTGTCATGAACTGGAACTCATTTCTCCCACATTAATATTTGGGCTAGACATGTACTTTTCTAATCGTATTTGGGTAGTGATTTGGGTAGTTTATTAGTTTTGTGGTTTTGCTTTTTAATTTAACCCAAGCTGCTTATAATCCCTGAGCATGACATTTTACACAGTCGTACCTATGTCATTGGTACCGACATGGATCACAAAAACTTGCTTCTTCACCTCCTACCCCAAGTTCCTCTCCAGCCCAGAAAAGATGTCCATATCCTTGGCATCAGGTAACCACCACAGCCTTCAGGATTCTCTATTGTTGTGGTAGAGCACAGTATCCATTTCCCTAATGATGCTATCTCCCATTAGTATAAACTTTCTCTTTTTCCAATACACTATGCCATATTGCTATGGTTGGTTCACCCATCCTCCTGCAGTCTATGCACTGCTCCACACTCCAAGAACCATATACCAATTGGCCAAGGGCACTGGCTGAGGGTCCTCAAAGCTGAGTTGTGGATCACTCACAGTCCTGACCATGGAATGTGACTGCTGCAGCATCCAGTTAACTCTCGTTCTCCCTGATTTGTCGTGGTGTCCACACCTCAGACTCCAGCTCATCCACATTCAGGTAAATCTCAATGAGTAGCCAATGCTTGTTGGGTCCAGATGATGTCATCATAGATAACTCCAACGTTCACCAGCTTCCACATCCTACAGCTGCAACACAGCCAGCCAATTCCATTCTATTCATTTAAATATTTTATAAGTGAATTTCTTCAGCTGTACTAACGCCTAGTGAATTAAATGACTTGTCAATCAAAAGAGATAGGGGAGAAATACCCATCTATCACTTCCCAGTTTTCCTGTAAATTCACACTTTGGGTCTGACAGGTACACATAGATTGAAGGGGTTCTCTGTTGGTGGTTTGCATCTCCCACCACTGCCCTTCTTATATAGATCCGCTCTCCTTGCCCCTGTCCAATACAAACCCTATTTCAATCTCTTTATTAGTTTATTAGGACCAGTCTGAAGCAAATTTACCATGACTATACTTGACAGGGCTCAGGAGTCACCTTAGCCCCAGGAATCAGATGCATAAATTTGCCAAGCTAAAAAAATTTAATGAAACTACACCTCATGACATGACAGCAAAAGGAAAAAAAAAATGGAAAGTGGTGTGACATCAGCATTATCATGGATATATCCCCTTTTTGGGCTGGCTTTCTGTGTGAGTTAGTCAGACCCTGAGCTGCTACAAACACTGCAGTGTTACGTTTGCAGCTTACTTCACTGTTACATGCAGAAATACCAATATGACATGACAGTAAGTCACATTAGCCACAGATCTTCCTTGTTAGTCCTGTTTTTCTGGATGTAGCTATGACGAGGGGAGAAGTGAAAGCTGACCTTTGACAATAGTAAGGTACTTTATTGCTATGTATTTCACTGTTAAAACAAGAACAAACATCTTTGCTTCTAGGCAATGCATGATAGAATCAATTCATACCTGCATACACAAACCTGCCAATTGAATATACATCAATTCTAGACAACAGCTCAGTTAATCCTATTCCTTTGATCTATTCCCATGACCCTGTATGTTTATTTCCCTCACAGTGGCTCAGTGGTTAGCATCTGTGGACTGTGGGAGGAAACTGGAGCACACGGAGGAAACCCAAGCAGACATGGGGAGAACGTGCAAACTCCACACAGTCAGTCGCCTGAGGCGGGAACTGAACCCGGGTCTCTGGTGCTGTGAGGCAGCAGTGCTAACCACTGTGCCACTGTGCCGCCCATGGTGTTGGGTGCATTAGTCTGAGGGAAATGGTACTGGGTGGGTTGCTCTTCAGAGGGTCGGAGTGGACTTGTTGGGCTGAAGGGCCTGTTTCCACACTGTAGGTAATCTAATCTACTGATCCAATATATCTTTTAAATCATTGATTACTTCCACTTCCATGGATGCAAAGAATTCTACATTGTTACCATATGCTACTACAGAAAGTTCTCTTCAAATCTCTCCTATATCTGTTGCCCCCAAACCTTAAATCTCTGTACCCCTGGGCCTTGTACCAATCAACAAGTGGAAGCAGCTTTGCTTTCTTTAAATTATGCTAATCTGCCATTATCCTGTATAAATCATTATCAAATCTCCCCTCACCCTCCTTTCCTCCAAGGACATTAACTCAAACCTTGTCAAACTAATCCATTGTCAGTAAAATCCATTGTTCCTGGAAACAATCTCTTCTGTAGCCTCAAAAGAATTCTCACATCCATGTGGTGATCAGAATTGGATTCCATACACTGTTGTGGCCTAACCAAAACTTGGCAAAGACGCAGCAGAACATTCCCAGATTTTGTACTCAGCTTCTGTGCTTAGGAAACCTATGATCCCATTTGTTTTGCTAACTATAGTCTCAGTATGTTCTGCCACCTTCAGTGATCATTGCACATGAACCCAAGGTCTCTCTGACCATGCAAACTCTTTGGAGCAGTGCCTTCAGTTTATTTTGCCATCTCTTCTTTCTTATGCCAAAATGCTTCACCTCACATGTTACATTAAGCTGAGAGAATACTGACTGCCCTGCCTACTAGGCCAGCACAGTGGCCCAGTGGTTAGCAGTGAAACCAGGGACCTGGGTTTGATTCCACCCTCGGGCAACAGTCTGTGTGGAGTACTCACATTCTCCCCTGTGTGGGTTTCCTCCAGGTGCTCTGGTTTCCTCCCACAGTCCAAAGCTATGCAGGTTAGGTGGGTTAGTCATACAAGATTGCCAATAATGCTCAGGGATGTGCAGTCTAAGTGGGTTAGCCATGGGAAATTAAGGGTTATAGGGATAGTGTAAGTGGGGTGGAGGGGGGGGGGAGGTGTTGTGGGTCTGTATGAGATGTTCTTTGGAGGATAGGTGTGGACTTGCTGGATCAAATGGCCTGCTCCCACACTATCGGGGTTCAATGGTTCTCTGATTGGCTGACTGGCAATATCCAAGCTATTGGACTAGTAACAGAGTATTGAGCTCTGGGCACACAGAGCTATTTCCCTTGACTTCTGACAATCAGGATGCGCTTTCTCTCTGCACTAAACTACATGACAAGATATCAGTAATATGAGACTGATATCATTGGTTGAAGGGGAAAATCATAGATCGGTAAGCAGAAATGCTGTGAGCATCCACACATGTTCAGAGTGGATGAGCATTATACAAACAAGCAAAAAGCCTAGAAGTGAAGCCTCATCCAGTCCTTGAGCTGGGTGCGTGCCCCTGAGCACACATAGTCTCTGCTGCAGCATTACAATGATAGTTGCCAGTGCAGCCCAGAAGAGCAGAAACATCCTGTAGGTGGATCAGATTTGTGCTGTTCTTCAAAACTAGCACACACGTAAAATGCCAATGTCCATGACTCTGACCTCCAGCATCTGCAGTCCTCACTTTCACCTGTGTGAAAGAGATTGAAAGCAATTGATGTGCTGAAGTTGTCAGGTCATTGAGAATTCTCAAAGTCTAGCTCATTTGCTACATTTGGTCAGGAAGCCAAATGTTAATGAGGCAAGTTAAAGTGTTAATAATGGATTTAAACAAGCTTTAATCTGCCTGAATTATCAACTCACCACAGCTGAGTGAGAAGCGCACCTCACCACTGAACAAATGGATCAAGGGCAGACTGAGAGCTGGAAGGTGCATAGGAGTGGGCTGCCTTAGAGTGGTTGGAAGTTGGGAGCTTGCTGGGTCTGTATTGTCTGCACTTGTTTTTATGTAACAGGATTGTCTCATGTATCGATGTCATTGTTGCTGTCTTTTCATATTTGAAACTGGGATTTGAGGTTTGTCCTCATTTCCCTGTAAACTGGTTGAATGGTAGGGTTTGGGACCTAGCTTTGCTGCTCCTCTCCCTTGTAAAATTGCTGTTGTATACAGCTGTAAATGTTAACTGTTTCTCTGTCACCTCTTTTGTATTTTTTTAATAAAATAATAAACAAATGGATCAAAGGTACAGCGAGTTGGGCCTGATGGATCACTTCTCATCCACAAAGCAGACCATAAGTCTGCATTTTCTAGGCCTCTGAAAGCCAGAAGAACCAAAGGAGTTTATAAGATTGCAAAATATAGTTGTATGTTTGTTTCAAAACCTGTTATATAATTAAAGTCTACTATTCTGATGCACTTTGTAAAATGTAATACATATTTTAAAATATTCATGATATTGAGAACTTGTTGAATGCTGTTGGAAAGAAAATTTTACTCTGGCAAAACACTCTATTTTATCCTGAGGCTGTTGGCAGGGCTGGTTGGTTGGTGGGTGGGTTGCAGTGTGGGCGAAGTGAGAAGAATGCATGACAAATTCTGTCCCAGAAGAGTATCATTGAAAGCATCGTAACCTATTTGAAATGTTTATGGAACCTGTGATTGTTTTTAAAGTTAAAATTTGAAAGGATTTTTGAGAGTTTACATCAATTGTCTGGAAATCAATTGTAATTTTCTTGCTTCATAGAATTACTGATCTTTGTGAAATCTTGACACGGAGGCAGCACTAAGAGGAAGAAAATCAAGATTATTTCATGCAGCTAACAGACACGGACAGCTACAGATGTGAAGAAGTTAAACTTGAGAGGGTGCAGAAAAGATTTATAAGGATATTGTTAAGGAGGGTTTGAGTTAAAGGCAGAAACTGAATAGTCTGGGGCTTTCATTCACTAGAATGTCGCAGACTGAGATTAGATTCCCTACAGTGTGGAAACAGGACCTTCAGCCCAACAAGTCCACACCAACCCTACAAAGAGTAACCCACCCAGTCCCATTTCCCTCTGACTAATGCACCTGACACTTTGGGCAATTTAGCATAGCCAATTCACCTGACCTGCACATCTTTGGACTGAGGTGTGACGTTAGAGGTTTATAAAATCATGAGGGTCATAGTCAAGTGAATAGCCAAGATCTTTTTCCTAGGGTGAGGGAGTCCAAAACGAGAGGGCATAGGTTTAAGGTGAGAGGGGAAAGATTTAGAAAGGACCTGAGGGGTATGTATCGTACCTCGCTAGGGTGGTACATGTATGGAATGAGCTGCCAGAGGTAGTTCAGGAGGTGGGGGCAATTACAACATTTAAAAGACTTCTGGATAGGTGTATGAATAGGAACGTTTGGAGGGATATGGGCCAGATGCTGGCATTTGTGAGAAGATCAGATTGGGATTCTGGACCAAAGGATCTGTTTCCATGCTGCTGTGACTCTATAAATGCCACAGAACAATGTATTTATCAAACTCCTGATGCATTTGGGGTAAATTGAACTCCCCAGAAAATGGTTATGATTGGGATGGCGGACAGGAGAAATTTCTGGCTGTAACATGCTGCTCCTTCTTTTGAGGTATTTTAGATGTTGAAGGTGATTTCCTTGAATTCTAGGAGCAGCAATTACTTTTTATATGCTGTTTCATTGTTTTGAAACTTTGGAGAAAAAAAAAGTCAAAACAGTGGTACATTTAAAAGGGAGAGGAACAGACAAGGAAGCACATGGTGAGGTCAGTGCAGGAGAGAGAGAGAGAGAGAAAGAAACCCACATTGCTAACTGATACAGCATGAGCCTGCACAGTTACTGCCTTTGCTGGTTGAATTCGTGTATCGCTGGACATTGGAGTGCATCTGGGAAAATTAACCAACAGTGAAATTCACAAGTGATCTTGGAGGAACTTGTTCAGGAGAGGTCACAGCACAGAGACAGATAAGTAAATAGTTTTAAGTGTGGCCTTGGGGCCTTGCTGTAAGTCTGCGGTAGTGAATAGAGTGGGTTTTTTCTTGATTATATGTTTTATTGAGATATGTCGCTTGATTAAACTTATGGCTTATATTTTTAAGTATTACGTTAGCCTGGAGCAGTGTTTTGTAGAGGAATAAGGTAGGGCTATTTTCTGGGTCTGCAGATTGGAAGAAGCAAAAATGGCCCTGAGAGTGATATGCTCTTCTTGTCGGATGTGGGAGTTTACATGTTACTGAGGATTATATCGGCAATAAATGCCGTTGGTTGCAAATCCTAGCAGATCAAATGGAACGTTTGGAGTGACAGTCAGAGACAACGAGGAATTTACAAGAGCAAAAGGGTGTGATGGATGGCAGTTATAGGAAGGGAGAAAAGTCGCAGGTACAGACACACAGACAGATTAACTCCAGGAAAGGTAAGAGAAGTAGGCAGGTAGTGCAGGAGTCTTTTGTGGATATACCCATTTCAAACAAGTGTGCTGTTTTAGAAAATGTAGGGGGTGATGGATTCTCAGGGGAACGTAGCACGAACAGCCAAGTTTCTGGTATTGAGACTGGCACTAATGCAATGAGAGTACGTCGGGTTCCAAGAGATCAAGTGTGTTAGGGGATTCTCTATTCTGAGGTACAGACAGATGTTTCTGTGGCCAGCAGTGAAAAATCAGAATGGTATGTTGCTTTCCTGGTGCCAGGATCAAGGATGTCTCAGAGAGGGTACAGAATGTTCTCAAGGGGGAGAGGGGCCATCAGGAGGTCATTGTCCACATTGGAACCAACGACATTGGAAGGGAAAAGGTTGAGATTCTGAAGGGAGATTACAGCGAGTTAGGCAGGAATTTAAAAAGGAGGTCCTCAAGGCTAGTAATATCTGGATTACTCCCAGTGCTACGAGCTAGTGAGGGTAGGAATAGGAGGATAGAGCAGATGAATGCATGGCTGAGAGCTGGTGTATGAGAGAAGGATTCACATTTTTGGACCATTGGAATCTCTTCTGGGATAGAAGTGACCTGTACAAGAAGGATGGATTGCACCTAAATTGGAAGGGGACTAATATACTGGCAGGGAGATTTGCCAGAGCTGTTCGGGAGGATTTAAACTAGTAAGGTGGGGGGGTGGGATCCAGGGAGATAGTGAGGAAAGAGATCGATCTGAGACTGATACAGTTGAAAAAAGAAGTGAGTCAAACAGTCAGGGCAGGCAGGGACAAAGCAGAGAACAAGGTAGGACTAATAAATTAAACTGTATTTATTTCAATGCAAGGGGCCTAACAGGGAAAGCAGATGAACTCAGGGCATGGTTAGGAAAATAGGACTGCGATATTGTAGCAATTACAGAAACATGGCTCAGGGATGGACAGGACTGGTAGCTTAATGTTCCAGGATACAAATGCTACAGAAAGGATAGAAAAGGAGGCAAGAGAGGAGGGGGAGTGGCATTTTTGATCAGGGATAGCATTACAGCTGTGCTGAGGGAGGATATTCCTGGAAATATATCCAGGGATGATATTTAGGTGGAACTGAGAAATAAGAAAGGGATGATCACCTTATTGGGATTGTATTATAGACCCCAAAATAGTCAGAGAGAAATTGAGATTTCCGTTATCCGTAAGAATAATGAAGTGGTTGTGGCAGGGATTTTAACTTTCCAAACATAGATTGGGACTGCCATAGTGTTAAGGGTATAGATGGAGAGGAATTTGTTAAGTGCATACAAGACAATTTTCTGATTCAGTATGTGGATGTACCTACTAGAGAAGGTGCAAAACTTGACCTACTCTTGGGAAATAAAGCAGGGCAGCTGACTGAGGTGTCAGTGGGGGAGCACTTTGGGGCCAGCAACCATAATTCTATTCATTTTAAAATAGTGATGGAAAAGGATAGACCAGATCTAAAAGTTGAGGTTCTAAACTGGAGAAAGGCCAATTTTAACAGTATTAAGCAAAAATTTTCAAAAGCTGATTGGATGCAGATGTTTGCAGGTAAAGGGACGGCTGGAAAATGGGATGCCTTCAGAAATGAGATAACGAGAGTCCAGAGAAAGTATATTCCTGTCAGGGTGAAAGGGAAGGCTGGTAGGTATAGGGAATGCTGGATGACTAAAGAAATTGAGGGTTTGGTTAAGAAAAAGAAGGAAGCATACATCAGGAAAGGATAGATTGAGTGAATCCTGAGAGTATAAATGCAGTAGTAGTATACTAAAAGGGAAATCAGGAGGGCAAAAAGGGGACATGAGATAGCTTTGGCAAATAGAGTTACGGAGAGTTGAAATAGTGTTTATAAATATATTAAGGACAAAAGGGTAACTAGGGAGAGAATAGATCAGCAAGGTGGCCTTTGCGTGAAGCCGCAAGAGATGGGGGGGATACTAAATTAATATTTTGCATCGGTATTTACTGTGGAGAAGGACATGGAAGATATAGAATGTAGGGTAATAGACAATGACATCTTGAAAAATGTCCATATTGCAGAGGAGGAAATGCTGGATGTCTTGACATGCATAAAAGTGGATAAATCCCCAGAACCTGATCAGGTGTACCTAGAACTCTGTGGGAAGCTAGGGAAATGATTGTTACGTCTCTTGCTGAGATATTTATTTCATCAGTAGTCACAGGTGAGGTGCCGGAAGACTGGAAGTTGGCTAACATGATGCAATTGTTTAAGAAAAGTGGTAAGGACAAGCCAGGGAACTATAGACCGGTGAGCCTGACATTGGTGGTGGGCAAGTTGTTGGAGGGAATCCTGAGGGACAGGATGTACATGGATTTGGAAAGGCAAGGACTGATCAGGGATCGTCACATGGCTTTGTGCGTGGGAAATCATGTCTCACAAATTTGATTGAGTTTTTTGAGGAAGTAATAAAGAGGATTGATGAGGGCAGAGTGGTAGATGTGATCTATATGGACTTCAGTAAGGCGTTCTACAAGGTT
Organism: Chiloscyllium punctatum; assembly: GCF_047496795.1. NCBI lineage: Eukaryota > Metazoa > Chordata > Chondrichthyes > Orectolobiformes > Hemiscylliidae > Chiloscyllium > Chiloscyllium punctatum. Next base: position 18,110,750 of record NC_092739.1, read on the forward strand.
CCCCATGGAAGACTGATTAGCAAAGTTAGATCTTATAGAATACAGGGAGAACGAGTCAATTGGATACAGAACTGGCTCAAAGGTAAAAGACAGAGGATGGTGGTGGAGGGTTGTTTTTCAGACTGGAGGCCTGTGACCAGTGCAGTGCCACAAGGATCGGTGCTGGGTCCTCTACTTTTTGTCATTTACATAAATGATTTGGATACGAGCATAAGAGGTACAGTTAGATAGTTTGCAGATGACACCAAAATTGGAGGTGTAGTGGACAGCGAAGAGGGTTACCTCAGATTACAACAGGATCTTGACCAGATGGGCTAATGGGCTGAGAAGTGGCAGATGGAGTTTAATTCAGATAAATGTGAGGTGCTGCATTTTGGGAAAGTAAATCTTAGCAGGGCTTATACACTTAATGGTAAGGAGCTAGGGAGTGTTGCTGAACAAAGACACCTTGATGTGCAGATTCATAGCTCCTTGAAAGTAGAGTCACAGGTAGATAGGATAGTGAAGAAGGCGTTTGTATGCTTTCCTTTATTGGTCAGAGTGTTGAGTACTGGAGTTGGGAGGTCATGTTTTGGCTGTACAAGACATTGGTTAGGCCACTGTTAGAATATTGTATGCAATTCTGGTCTCCTTTCTATCGGAAAGATGTTGTGAAACTTGAAAGGTTCAGAAAAGATTTACAAGGATGTTGCCAGGGTTGGAGGATTTGAGCTATAGGGAGAGGCTGAACAGGCTGGGGCTGTTTTCCCTGGAGCATCGGAGACTGAAGAGTGACCTTATAGAGGTTTACAAAATTATGAGGGGCATGGATAGGGTAAAAAGACAAGGTCTTTTCCCTGGGGTAAGGGAGTCCAGAACTAAAGGGCATAGGTTTAGGGTGTGAGGGGAAAGATATAAAAGGGACATCAGGTAACATTTTTTACACAGAGGGTGGTACGTGTATGGAATGAACTTCCAAATGAAATGGTGGAGGCAGGTACAATTACAACATTTAAGTGGCATTTGGATGGGTAATGAATAGGAATAGCGTGGAGGGATATGGGCCAGGTGCTGGCAGGTGGGACTAATTGCGTTGGGATATCTAGTCGCCATGGACGGGTTGGACCAAAGGGTCTGTTTCCACGCTGTACATCTTTATGACTCTCTGACTCTATTTCACTTGGCTGTAAGAAGAAGAAAAATAGAGTTCCAGGTGCTAAACATAAAGTGCTCTGGTGTGTGAATAAGCTGAGAGTTTGTATCAGAAGACCAGCTTGTGAAGCAGCCCATTGGTTGGCCCATTGAAAATGAACTATGGAGAGTTATGCAACCAGGACTCAACATGTGAGAAGTACCAATTGTCTTGTGGCTTGTCAGTGTTAACCCTCAATATTTTCTAATCACTGTTCAGAAAGAGTATTACATTAATCTGGAGCAGGTGGCAGTTGAACCCTGGTCTCCTGGCTCAGAAATAGGTATATTACCTCTGCAGCACAAAAATGTTTTAATGTTCACTTGATACATTGACCTCAGACAGAATACAGCTGCCAGCGAATGTGACTCAAGTTGATTGAGTGCAAAGATGAAAAATTCTACATTGATGAAACCCAACTGAAAATGGTACATAGTGCATCCTTTGTTTGGGGATTTAGGCAGCTACTTGTTGTTACATATGACACATCTTTATTGCATCAACGGCTTTTGGTGAAATTTACTTTTTATTTCATATCTCATTTGCCGTTCAATATATACGGAATTTTAATTGGTTCTGATCTGTGTTAAAATAAAGTAAAAGCTACAATTTTGTTGTAACTTCTTCTTTTTAGGATCCTTCAACTGATTATTACAATTTTGGGTTTTACCGTGGGAATTATAACATTACCCAGATTCAAAGGAGTTGCAGACACAGATACCATGTTTCAAAATGGGCCTGGCGGTCTTGCCTTATCCCCATTTGGCCCCAAACTGAACTGACCTCGAGAAGGTGGAGATCTAGTTCGGTGGGTTAGTCATGCGAGATTGCCAATAGTGCCCAGGGATGTACAGGCTATGTGGCTTGATCTTTTTTTGGGGGGGTTCCTGTGTTTCTTGGAGTAATAATAACTAACAATCTGTCCTGGACTTCCCATGTAGATTCAATGGTCAAGAAGGCACAACAATGCCTCTTCTTCCTCAGGCAGCTCAGGAAATTTGGCATGTCCATAAGGAACCTCACCAACCTCTGCAGATGCACAATTGAAAGTGTGCATAACGGCCTGGTATGGTAACAGCTTTGTCCAGGTTTGTAGAGAACTATGCAGGGTGGTGTGCACAGCCCAGACCATCACAGATACCAACCTTCAATCGATGGACTCCAGTTACACAGCTCACTGCTGTGGAAATGCTGCCAACATTATCAAAGACCCTTTGCACCCCGGCAATGATCTCCTACAGTCTCTTCTGTCAGGCAGAAGATATAGAAGCTTGGACACACACACACCAAAAGGTTCAAGGACAGCTTCTTACTGGCCTTTATTAGACTATCAAATGGACTCTCTTGCCTCAAATAATGCTGATCTGGCTAACATTGATCTTCCTTGTATGCCCTGTGCAATGTTACCTCTATGCCTCTGTCTAAATCTTTCGGTGTGTACATTCTTGCTTAATATGATCTGCCTGTACTGCTCATAAACAGCTTTTCACTGTACTTCGGTACACGTGACAAAAAAACATAAACAAATAGATAGATAGGCAATCTGGTCACAAGTGGACCCCAAACTAATCTAGTTCTGAGAGGTTTTCCTCCTCAAATTTCCACACACACATTTTTTTAAGGCCAAGTGTAATTTTCGCTATAAGCCAGCTCAGTAGAGCAGCATTTTTGATTTTTTAAATATATTTTCCATTCAGAAATATTTATTGAGATACTTATGGGTGGTAACTGGATTTTATAAATAAGTACTTTTACTCAGTTTCTAGTCTAGTTCAGCTGAGTGACCCAGCTTTAGCTCAATGAAAATGGGGAAAACGAAGCCTGTAAAGAAAAACCTGCTGGTCTATTACTCAGATTCTCATCTGATTTGCGAAGTTTCATGTTCAATTTCAATGACAAGGCTTGAACACAAACATCATTGCTGTACTGTCAGAGGTGTTATCCTGTCTATGAGAGCTTAAATGCTGGTCACAGTTATCTGTTTGTGTGGATGTGAAATATCGCATGGCACGATTTAATAGGGGTGTTATCTCTTCTACACTAGCAGATATTTATCCCTTAATTAACATCGCAAAGGCAGAGAATCTGATCGTTATCACATTGCTGCTTGTGCGAGTTTGTTCTGTCCATGTAGCAGCTTCATGGCCTACATTACAAAACTGTATTT